>NW_027633288.1:45000-58707 GCF_053919585.1 Euprymna scolopes
AAGCTCTCGTCTGGGCAGCGAGGTGATGAACTCCCGAAAGGAGGGGCACTATATAAAAACAAGCTGTGCTGCGAACATCTCCTAAAAAGCGGTTTCTACTCAGAATAACAGGCGGAGCAGAAAACAGAGGTGTTCTCTCTACCCAACAGGATTCGTAAAGATACCACTAGTTTGTGTTCATAAGACGGCGATGATCGCTCACAAAACTGGCATTCCTACTATCATATCGGAGGACCGTCATATATAATTGCACTACCATTTCGTATTGGAGGACGGTCATATATAATTGCACTACCATACCGTTTCGGAGTTCCTAGACAGTAGGAATAATAAAAGCGGCCTTAAAGCGGCTTGTGAGCACACAATCTAGTCGAACTCTAGTCGTCCTTAGTCGAGTCGAGGCAAGCCTGCATTACATAGTAACACGAGCACGTGTCGCCTGCTTAGAGGGTAGCCCCCTTCGGGAGATTCGAAAGCGCACCTCACAGTGGAAGAGCTTCGGAACCAATCGGACCGTACCCAGACTTGCAGCTATTTGTTAACTTGGAAGTGGAGTCAACACCCCGACACTGAGAAAAGAGCTTTCCAAAAGCTCAAAACCAGTTGCATGCAAAGTCGGGGAAACTGGGGGCAGGCTGGGGAGAACACGGGGCCTTGCAGGGAGGCCCATTTTTCTCTTTCGTTCGGTTTACATCTTTCGGGTATTGTTCTCCTTTCAGCCTGCTCCCTTCACGCCTTTTTGCTCGCCACATGCAAGCGTATAAAAAGACGACCAGATGACGGACGCAACAAACTAATGCCGACATTTTCTGGATTTGTTTTTTTGTTTTTTTTTTGCCAGAGCCCATTTAGCCGTGTAGCTGTTAAACTACAACGTTACACCCCCCTACCACGGTGAGGATAGGGTTGGACTTTAGGGGGGAAAATACACATCCAGTATTTTATCCAATAAAAGAACGGTTTATAAACTGCACAATTGTCACGGTAATTCTACAGTTTATGGACCGCCCTTAAATAATATTATATGTATGCTTTCATCTAACAAATTAAAAAAAAAGACGTTAATTTAGATTTAAATTTTAATATTTTTTTCCCAGAACAGCACGGTTTATAAACTGCACAATTGTCACGGTAATTCTATAGTTTATTGACCGCCCTTAAATAATATTATACGTATGCTTTCACCTAACAAATTAAAAAAAAAAAACGTTAATTTAGATTTAAATTTAAAATATTTTTTCCAGCAAAAGCACGGTTTATAAACTGCACAATTGTCACGGTAATTCTATAGTTTATCGACCGTCCTTAAATAATATTATATATATACTTTCACCTAACAAATTAAAAAAAAAAGACGTTAATTTAGATTTAAATTTAAAATATATTGTCCAGCAAAAGCACGGTTTATAAACTGCACAATTGTCACGGTAATTCTATAGTTTATCGACCACCCTTAAATAATATTATATGTATGCTTTCACCTAACAAATTTTAAAAAATGACGTTAATTTAGATTTAAACTTTAATATTTTTTCCCAGAACAGCACGGTTTATAAACTGCACAATTGTCACGGTAATTCTATAGTTTATCGACCACCCTTAAATAATATTATATGTATGCTTTCACCTAACAAATTAAAAAAAAAGACGTTAATTTAGATTTAAATTTTAATATTTTTTTCCCAGAACAGCACGGTTTATAAACTGCACAATTGTCACGGTAATTCTATAGTTTATCGACCACCCTTAAATAATATTATACGTATGCTTTCACCTAACAAATTTAAAAAAAAGACGTTAATTTAGATTTAAATTTTAATATTTTTTCCCCAGAACAGCACGGTTTATAAACTGCACAATTGTCACGGTAATTCTATAGTTTATCGACCGCCCTTAAATAATATTATATATATACTTTCACCTAACAAATTTTAAAAAAAGACGTTAATTTAGATTTAAATTTTAATATTTTTTTCCAAGAACAGCACGGTTTATAAACTGCACAATTGTCACGGTAATTCTATAGTTTATTGACCACCCTTAAATAATATTATATGTATGCTTTCACCTAACAAATTAAAAAAAAAGACGTTAATTGAGATTTAAATTTTAATATTTTTCCCAGAACAGCACGGTTTATAAACTGCACAATTGTCACGGTAATTCTATAGTTTATTGACCTCCCTTAAATAATATTATATGTATACTTTCACCTAACAAATTAAAAAAACGGTAATATTTGTTGGCTGGCTTTCTAACAGTATAATAAAATATAAAAAGACGTTAAACGTTAAAATCGTGTAAACTACACAAGTGTCGAAATTTGAAAAGAAATTCGACGTGTTTATGAACTGTGCTCATACTAACAACGTTCATTTGAACACTTGTGCAGTTTACACAACTGAAATAAATTCGTCATCTACTTTGAAACGACAAGAAATACCTTTTTTTTTGACATCAGAGAAGTAGACAGAGGAGCGGCAGGGCGGCGGCTTAGCTGGGTCGACTGGCTGGTCATCTATTCTTCTGGAACTCATCTCGCTGCCAGGGTCCAAACTGAATTTACAGCCCGTTTTAGGCCTCTTTTTATATTTCACCATCGCCGTGAAAACCGTTAACTTTTTCCGGGAAATATCGAACAGTTCGCAGTCGATGACGCAACCTTTTTACCTTTTATGGAGTTTGTGTTACCTAGCTGCCTTTTCATTGGTTGATTTAAACTTGTTTAGTTGAAGAGTGAATGTGGCGTGATATGCGCGCACGCACGCACGCACGCACACACAGAGTAATACTTTGTGTTTGTGTGTGTTGGTGCCTTTATGCGAGTGTGTGTGTGTGTGTGTGTGTATGTGTTTATGTGTTTATGTGAGTGTGTGTGCTGAGTTAAATTTGTATGTTTGTGTTAATGCAAGTGTGTGTGTATGTGGGTGTGTGCGTCGTTGGCGTTGAAGCATGTTGGAGGGGAGCGTAGACACATTCTCTGTCTCTTTCGGTCTCTCCCCCCTTTTCCCTCTCTCTCTGTCTATATATAAGGACACGGAGAAGCGCGTGCGCGAGAGCGAGCAAGCGAGCAAGAGAAAGAGAGAGAGAGAGAGAGAGAGGGAGAAAGAGAGAGAGAGAGACAGAGAGAGAGAGGTTAGCACCCGAAACTTTAAAAAGTTATAAAAAATTCAAAAATAAAATATATATATATATATATATATATATATATATATATATATATATATATATATATATATATATATATATATATATATACATATATATATATATATATATATATACATATTATAAGAAGAAATTTAGCGGGAATCTACAGCCACGTGGAAAGAAATATTTCTATCCATATATTTTGGAGAAAATCAAATTGTAGTATCTGTTTTTTTCTTTAATTAAAACTGAAAATATCACTTAAATAAACCACTCTATAGATTGATGTGATATTTGGAATATGATGTAACATTGATAAAAACAAAGTAAGGAACAGTTACGACATAGACACAAGAAAATATACGTATAATTATAATAGGAAAAAAATAAAATACTTTAAAAAGTATATGCATCCTATGCAGTTATGCTACCGTGCCGAAATAAAAACGGTATTATTTAGAAATATATTCTTTGTATTCTAACATTTTAATCAAGTTGTCGTGAAACTTGAATTTTAAATGAAAATACAAAAAAAACAAAACAAAAAAAGGAAATGCAAACACAAAAACACGGTAACATAAATGCATAATTACTAATTATGTCTTTCTGGCTAAACGTAGTAACCGTTTCTTTTTTCTGTATTTGGTTAAAAATTAGTACATTCTTTTATTAGATAGTTGTTTTATCAAATTGAAATCCATGTTATTAGGTTGAAATGGGCGCTTCTACACTATTGGGACGAGATTTCGGAAATCTAGGATGCGAGTTAATGCGACAGTTGATATTGAATTCGAAAGTGATTTTGAAGCCTTTAAACTGTCATTAATTAATTTCTGGCTTGATGGGCCATCTATTTTACTTCTCACGTGCGTTCGACATGAGTGGATTGAAAATGATGACGATGCAGTTAAGCAGTCCCGCCTTTTTGTGACTCTTACATACTTGGAGTCTCGATAATCGGTCAAAAATAGACAATAAAACAAAATTCTGTTAGAAACGTATTCTATAAAAGTTATCGTGACATTTATCAGGTGATTTTCTAACCGTATTTTGCTTGAGTTTCGAGTTTTGAGCTATGACCGAGCACACCATATGACTGTCAGGCGTTTTTTTCTTCTTCCAACTTAAGATTCGACACTAATTTTATTACAAAGTAAATAAACTGTTGAAATCAGATGACACAACTAAAAACTTAACTAGGTCGGTAGAAGAGTAATTTAGGGTTTGTATTACTGTACACATAGATTCGAAAAAGTTGTCAAAAAACAAATATATAACAAATAAATGTTATCAAAGGCAAGATAAGTTACTTTTCTACCTAACTGGATATGTTTTTAGTGTTTTTATTCAATGTAACATGTTCATTCAGCTCGAAAAACATGCAGTGTTTATCGATGTATTGGAAAATTCAAAATGGCGCCCGACTGTCTGTTTAACACGGTAAGTTTGGGAAAAGGTATTATAAATAATAAACTAGACAAAATACTATTAAAAAACAACCGAATATATGTCAACTTATGTCACGGTAACATATATTGAGCGAATTTCTAACAGTATTTTGTCTAGTTTATTATTTATAATACCTTTTCCCAAACTTCCCCTCTCCGAGAGAGAGTCGGCCGCCATTTTGAATTTTCCAATACATCGGTAAACACTGCATGTTTTTCGAGCTGAATAAACATGTTACATTGAATAAAAACACAAAAAATATATCCAGTTAGGTAGAAAAGTAACTTATCTTGCCTTTGATAACATTTATTTGTTATATATTTGTTCTTTGACAACTTTTTCGAATCTATGTGTACAGTAATACAAACCCGTAATTTACCTTTGCTAACATTTATTTGTTATATATTTCTTTGATGGCCACGTTTTTGTTTTGTTGTCTTTAACTGCTGCGAAATATTCGCCGTGGAATTTCCGCGGGTCCCCTTAGTTAATGCGAATTATTTTAAAAGGTCAGAGAAACAGACGTGCTGTTGGCGCCGTCGGCAGCTGCGGTGGGGCGACATCCTTTACTGTTTCCATTCGCACGTCGTCGTTCCTGCTTTATGTCTTTCGTTGACGAGCACAAAGGAGCCATAATGATTTGAAACTTTAATGTATTTTTTTTTGTTATTTTCATGTGAAGAAAACCCAACTTTCCAAAAAGGGGTATTTTGAATTGGAATGAAACTAAAAACGATTTCTCCTCCGCCTCTTTTTTTTTTATACTGCGATAGAATAAAACAGATACTACACATTGAATTATTTGCTAATAATTAAAAAAATATATATTTTCGTTAACAGATACTATACATTGATCGTTTTTTTTATTTGATTTGATGTTTTTTATTTTTATTTATTTTTATTTTTTATTTATCTTATTTTTATTTATTTTTATTTAACATTTGATGTTTTTTTATTAACTTGTTAGGTTAAAGTACGGAATAGTTACAAAACACCCTCCTCTCCCCATTTTAAGAACAACTTCCGGAATACCCCCTCCAATCTCTCCATGTTAAGAACGGCTTTCTTGGGAGTGTTTTTTTTTTCAGAAAGCCGTTCTTATCATGGAGAGATTGGAGGTGTTAATACTACGCTGGGACAGCTTGTAAAATAAAAAATATCAAAGAAAACTTCTGCAATATTTTGGAGTAAAATTTTCAAGTTAAATTCAATTTTATCCTATCTTTTGCTTATTAAATTATTGGATGAAAGTACAGAATAGTTAACATGCCCCTCTCTACATTAAGAATGGCTTTCTTAACTTTTAAGGTAATGATTTCTTAAAAAATTACAATTTAATAACGAAAAAAAAGTTTATTTTTACGACCTACCCCAGCGTAGCATAAACACCCCAACCCGAAAAGTCTTAGTAAAGAGAGAGGCAGGTAGAAGGAGGGGGGGATTGAAGGGCAGGAGAATTGGCAAGTGTCAAACGAAGTTAAAATAAATCCATTTCGTTAAAAAACTTTCAAATTCGATTGACACTTATGACACCCACCCTTCCCACCTCATGACAGCTTTTAACCGAAAGTTGATTTGTGTTGGTGTGTAGTTGTGTGTACGTGTGTGTCTGTGTATGTGTATGTTTATGCGAGTGTGTGTGTTTATGAAAGGGTGTGTGTATGTGTGGGTTTATGAATTTATATTTAAAAAATACAAACAATGATATGTCGAAAACTATTTGTCTGTGCAAATTTTCCTTGCGATATTCTTTTTCAGCATACCTTATCAAACTGAGGGTTGTCACTTTAATATGCCGCATGTTTAAACATGTTCGCCAGTGATTTACATTTCAAAATACACGCATTAATAAAACTAGCTCCAAAACTATTTGTCTGTGCTAATTTTCCTTGCGATATTCGTTTTCAGCATACCTGAAACAACTAAGGGTTGGCCCCTTTCATATGCCGCCTGTTCAAACATGGTCGTCAGGAATTTACATTTCACAATACATGCATTAATAAAACTAGCTCCAAAACTATTTGTCTCTGCTAATTTTCCTTGCGATATTCGTTTTCAGCATACCTGAACAAACTAAGGGTTGGCCCCTTTCATATGCCGCCTGTTCAAACATGGTCGCCAGGGATTTACATTTCACAATACACGCATTAATAAAACTAGCTCCAAAACTAGTAGTCTGTCTGTCTGTCTCTGCTAATTTTCCTTGTGATATTCGTTTTCAGCATACCTGAACAAACTGAGGGTTGGCCCCTTTCATAGTCCGCATGTTTAAACATGGTCGCCAGTGATTTGCATTTCAAAATACACGCATTAATAAAACTAGCTCCAAAACTATTTGTATGTGCTAATTTTCCTTGCGATATTCGTTTTCAGCATACCTGAACAAACTGAGGGTTGCCCCATTTCATATGCCGCCTGTTCAAACATGGTCGCCAGTGATCTACATTTCAAAGTACACGCATTAACTAAAACTAGCTCCAAAACTGGTAGTCTGTCTGTGCTAATTTTACTTGCGATATTCGTTTTCAGCATAACTGAATAAATTGAGGGTTGGCCACTTTCATATGCCGCCTGTTCAAACATGGTCGCCAGTGATTTACATTTCAAAATACACGCATTAATAAAACTAGCCCAAAATCTATTTGTCTCTGCTAATTTTCCTTGCGATATTCGTTTTCAGCATACCTGAACAAACTGAGGGTTGGCCCCTTTCATATGCCGCCTGTTCAAACATGGTCGCCAGTGATTTACATTTCACAATACGCGCATTAATAAAACTAGCTCCAAAACTATTTGTCTCTGCTAATTTTCCTTGTGATATTCGTTTTCAGCATACCTGAACAAACTGAACAGTACGAGTTTTCCGGGTACGGTTATTCCGGAGACGAGTTTTCCTGAACAAGTTTTCCGGACACTGGTATGAATGCTATAGGTTCATCAGAGCACATCCCATTAAAGTACTTGTAAACAGGGATACAACACTGAGGCGATGGGACAGACTTTGGAGATTGACCTATAGCACGCACGGGGCCTATTAGATTAGATACTCTTTCTTTTGTTGTTTTTGTGCTCAACGATAAAAACTGACTTCTTCATTTGTGTTTGCTTCTCATTTTCGCTTTTGCTCTGATAAGAGTTTCGCTAATGTGAAAAAGAAAACATGTTCGAACGTTTTCTGACATTTATTGGATGTGTTGCTACCAGTATTTTGCTTAATTTTCGAGTTTGGAGCGATTATCGAGTCTCACAAGATGTCTGTAAAATATCAGACATTTATTTATTGTTCTAACTTAAAACTGTGCGCTACTTTTGTTTGTGTTAAATAAACGTTTTAAAATAAGTTAAAACAACAACAATGTGATCTAGGTAGGTAGAAGGGTAACTTATCTTGCCATTGGTAACATTCATTTTCTTATATATTTATTTGTTCACTACTTTTTCGTTTTGTTCTTATTGAATGCGAAATATTCGCCGTGGAATTTCCACGGGTCACGATTATTTCGTTTTATTAATCTTAAGTTTCATAGAATAAAAAGTTCAGACACAACTTTGTGGAGCCATTTTGAATCGATTTCATTTAACCTCTGTTTGACCCCGGCACGGGCAGTGCAGAGAACACGATCCTTTCTCTCCTTCCCCCACTTTCTCTCTTCTTTAGCTTGCTGACAAGCGATATGCTTATGTGTGCGTGCGTGCGTGCGTGCGTGCGTTTCACCAAAATTTAAAAAAATAAAAACTTTTTTCCCGACCGGCCGGATTAGGGTTGTGAGGTGTGGTTAGAGTTTATGAAAATAAATGTTAGCAATAAAAACTTTTTAAAACCAAGTTAGAAAAAGAAAACAATTTACTTCCCCACCAAATTATCGTATTATTGGAGGCCCCGATTCTTCTTTTTTTTAGGCGATGTAATAAACCATGTTTTTGAGCAGGGTTTCCTCCTCTCTTTATTTTGGTTTGTATATTTTTCATGTTGCAAAAATGCTTCCGAGAGATCTTTTTAGGATTCTAAAGGTTTGCATAGCCGAAAACTTATAAAAGTCGTCATTTAAAAGAGAATTGCGGAGGTGGACCTAATCTAAAAAAATACCATTTTTTTAAAACTTTTTTTTATCCAAAGAAACATTTGCAACCGACATTTCCAGAAAAACGGGATTTAAACTGCATTTAAACTTTAATAGCTGGAAAGATGGTGGGATCCTTCTACTGCTTCAGAAGATATCTCACTACTGATGCAATTCTCTATCTATATAAAAGCCAAGTACGTCCAAGGATGGAATACTGCTGCCATATCTGGGCAGGAGCTGCTAAAAACAGCCTATCTTGCCTTGACAGAGTACAAAATAGACTTCATGGCTTAGTGGGGGATGCCCTTTTCTCTACCCTGCAGCCTCTCTCCCACAGAAGAGACGTTGCAAGCCTATCCTTGTTTTATCGTTATTTTCATGGCAAGTGCTCGTCTGAACTCCAATCTCTGGTCCCCCCTCGCCAATCTTTCACAAAAAACACCCGTCTAGCTGAATCAACTGTGAAAAATTTCCCCCACTCTATATCTGTGCCTAAATCAAAACGTGGATTCCATGAACAAAGCTTCTTTCTTAGGACTGCACGCATGTGGAACTCTGTTCCGTCTGCCTGCTTCCCTCCGGACTAAAACTTGGATGTCTTCAAGTCCAATGTAAACAAATTCCTAATGAACTGCCCCCTTAATTAAACACTTCATCAAATCTCCACACTAACGTAATGTACTTGCAATAACCCTTATCCCTGAGTGGCTTCCGGGCCTTGATAAGTGGTGATCACTGTGTGAAAAAAAAAAATATAGCAGCATTAAGAATTGATTGTATAATTTTAAAAATTGAATTTAAAAACGTTCTTGTTTACTTTTCCATGTTAAAGCTTAACCATATTACTTTTCATGCTCGCATTTTTCTATTGTAATCCATGATTTTTTCAGTCTTCCAATAAATTCCCTTGTTTTTTGTTTAAGTTTAGTCTTATTTTTTTGCCCCCATAAACACATATGTAATAACAATGTACGCCACTCATCTGCTTTAATAAAATCCCCCCCCATAATTATCTTAAGGCAACCATTCGCCCATGTATGGAGTACTGTTGTCACATCTGGGCTGGTGCATCTGCTGCTTGTCTCTCACTTCTTGGAAGGATTCAAAAGAGAGTCGCAAACCTGATAGGTCCTGAACTGTCATCTGGGCTTCAACCTCTGTCCCATCGACGAGATGTTGCATCCCTCTGCCTGTTCTACAAATACTTTAATGGTGAATGCTCTGACGAACTGCAAACACTTGTACCTCCCCGACGTAACTACCCCCGACAAACCCGACAAGCTACTAAGTCTCATCCCTTTACAGTAGAGATCCCTAGGTGCAAGAAAGCCTTTTACTCCAATAGTTTCTTCCCCAGAACTGCGGGTCTTTGGAACTCCCTTCCGGGAGTCTGCTTTCCCAACTGCAATGATATGCAGAAGTTCAAGTGTAATGTTAACAAACATCTTTCTACTCTTCTCCCTTCATAATGACCCCGCTAATTAATTCCCTAATAGTAGCCCCCTGCTTCAAAGTGGCACTGTGCCTTGTTTGGGGTGAAAATTGAATAAAAAAAAAAAATTTAAAAAAAACAACTTTTTTTTTATTACCTTTTAACCCCAAACAAAACACATTGCCACTTTGGTGTAGGGGCTACTATCAGGGGCAACAACTACTAAGGTACTATGTAGGGATTTGAGCAGCAAGATGTCATTTTTTTTTTCTTTTCATGCTTTCATTCTCTGTTTCACTTGTTATTTCTCTTTTCAAGAGCAGTGAATTAATAGCAACAATAGTCGCTGAAGCGACGTGGTTGCTATGGAAACCAGTCATAAAAAGCATCGCTCACCTCCTTACATAATTTTACGATTTTGAACACCAGTAAATTCATCGTAGCTTGTAGTTCGTCAGAGCATTCATTGTCGATGTGACAGAGGCTGAAGTTTAGATGACAGTTCAGGACCTATCAGGTTGGCGACTCTCTTTTGAACCCTGTCCATGAGCGAGAGACAAGCAGCGGATGCACCAGCCCAGATGTAACAACAATACTCCATACATGGGTGAATGATGGCCTTATAGAGGTACAGGATACTTTCAGGTGTAAGTAGTTTTTAGCATGGTAGAAAGAGCCCACCTTCTTTGCAGCAGCCTTGGCAATGCTCTCAATGTATCTATTCCAGTTCATGTTCCCTGTAAACGTTAGGCCGATAAGTTTAAAAGATGTACTTTCAGATAAAGAGTCTTTGGCCATTGCTATTGGTGGTAGAGAAGGTTTCTTGTAATTATTGAAGGAAACAAGTTTAACCTTTGCAGCATTGAATGTGACCACCCAGACGAGAGCCATCCATCACAATTGATGCCAGCTGGGGATCAGAGCATTGATGATGTAAGGATAGGAGTTCGGTTTTGGATGCATTAAAGGTAACCATCCACATCTTCCCCCACTGAACCACGCACTCGAGATCAGAGGAGAGAGAATCAGAGAGAACTTTGTCATTTACAGCCTTTGATGTGTTGTCGTAGATGGTCGTGTTATCAGCATAGATGTCAATGAATGATTTAAGTATGTGTTTAGGGAGGTCATTGATGTAGATCAGGAAGAGAGTTGGCCCTAGGATTGACCCCTGAGGGACTCCAGCATTTATATTGCAGGCCTCCAATTTTGTCCATTGTCGAATTTTTAAGTTATAAATTTATTATATTTTTTACTAGAATATCTTGTCCTTTTCTTTTCCAGTTTTAAAAACTAGTCCTTTACTTTTCCATGTTTAAGCTTAACCATATTACTTTTCATGCTCGCATTTTTCTATTGTAATATAATTTAACATTATATAATCAATTGGTAATGCTGCAATATTTTAAGTTATAAATTTATTATATTTTTTACTAGAATATCTTGTCCTTTTCTTTTCCAGTTTTAAAAACTAGTCCTTTACTTTTCCATGTTTAAGCTTAACCATATTACTTTTCATGCTCGCATTTTTCTATTGTAATATAATTTAACATTATATAATCAATTGGTAATGCTGCAATATTTTAAGTTATAAATTTATTATATTTTTTACTAGAATATCTTGTCCTTTTCTTTTCCAGTTTTAAAAACTAGTCATTTACTTTTCCATGTTTAAGCTTAACCATATTACTTTTCATGCTCACATATATATATATAAATATGTATATGTATGTACAGGGTGACCCCTCAAAAACCGGACCCAACTCTAATTAGGCCCCGTTTCTTAGTGTTTTGTCCGAATGAAATGAAACTTTGGTCATAACTAGTTTATTATATTCAAAACATCACATCAAAACACTAGGGTCTTTGGCCTTTTTTTCTCCGTTCTACAGCATATGTTCTAGATGGCCTCCATTTAGCTTTTTTTTTGGGGGGGGGCACCCTGTATATATATATATATATATATATATATATATATATATATATATATATATATATATATATATGGGATATATATGGAATTTCCTGGGATTTTACTTGTACAAATGGAAATTCTTTTAACTTTCTTGAAGTTTTACATTTGGATTTTACCGTCACTGGATTTTTTATCTTCCACCAGACTATCCATTAATGTGTAATCACCTTTTTCTTTACCATATTCCCTCTGCTTAACTTTTTTTGTTTTCAAGTAAGATATTTGAATAACTTGTTGTTTCATCAAATACTTCTGCATGCAAAATCTGATCCCGCATTTTGCTAATTCCTGCCCTATGATGAGAAGGAAAGTATTTCTTCGAAACTCCGCGGATTAAGGACTATCCACTTATCAAGTGTTTCTTTTTCAAATTAAATATGTTTTTAACTCATTTCAAAGTGTTTTTAACATATTTCACAAACTGTTTGCTCATATATATATATATTTAAACACCTCATCCGTCACAGTCAGCCATTGTTGTTATTCATTCTTATGAAACGGATTTTTAATTTGATTATAATTTGATTTTTAAATTAAATTTATGTGAGTAACTGAAGTAGTTATATATATATATATATATATATATATATAATTCTAGAAAATATTTGATATTTCAGATAAGCTTAAGAATAAATATATATAGTTTGCTTGTTTGCTCATATATATATTTGGATTTTACTGTCACTATCCATTCATGTGTAATCACCTTTTTCTTCACCATATTCCCTCTGCTTAACTTATTTTGTTTTCAAGTAAGATCTTTGACTTACTTGTTGTTTCATTAAATACTTCTGCATGCAAAATCCGATCCCGCATTTTGCTAATTCCTACCTAGGTAAGGGGAATAGGATGTAAAAGAAAAATGATAAAAAGATTTCACATGAATGGATAGTCCGGTGAAGGGTAAAAAATCCAAGAATGGTAAAATCCAAAACACGCTCGAATTAAAAACTTCGGGTTTGTATTACTGTACACATAGATTCGAAAAAGTTGTCAAAAAAAATATATAACAAATAAAAAAGAGTTAAAAACATATTTAATCTGAAAAGGAAACACTTGATAAGTGGATAGTCCTTAATCCGCGGAGTTTCGAAGAAATACTCTCCTTCTCATCAGAGGGTAGGAATTAGCAAAATCGGATTTTGCATGCAAAGTATTTGATGAAACAACAATATATATGCATAAAGTATGTTAAAAACACTTTGAAATGAGTTAAAAACATATTTAATCTGAAAATGAAACACTAGATAAGTGGATAGTCCTTAATCCGCGGAGTTTCGAAGAAATACTTTCCTTCTCATCAGAGGGCAGGAATTAGCAAAATGCGGGATCAGATTTTGCATGCAGAAGTATTTGATGAAACAACAAGTAAGTCAAAGATCTTATTTGAAAACAAAAAAAGTGAAGCAGAGGGAATATAGTGAAGAAAAAGGTGATTACACATTAATGGATAGTCTGGTGGAAGATAAAAAATCCAGTGACGGTAAAATCCATATGTAAAACTTCAAGAAAGTTAAAAGAATTTCAATTTGTACAAGTAAAATCCAAGGAAATCCCGTAATTGGAAGAAGATGGTCCATAATAATCCAAAGGCAGAAATCCATGGAATAATTCACAAAAATGTGTACAAGGAAAAA
>NW_027633289.1:0-58636 GCF_053919585.1 Euprymna scolopes
CTGCCCTAAAGAAAACAACACTAAAGATTTATTTTAAAACTTTTATTAAAAAAAATCAGTTCCAGTAACTTGATTATGTAGTAGAGCTGCCATCTATTCAATGTAGCCGCCTTCAGCCTCAATCATCGCCTTGATAAGGGTTCTGAACTGGGAGCATACTTTTTCCACAAACGCTGCTAAGAGCTTGGCGAATACTTGGCAGATGCCGACAATCAGGCTGGCTTTGGTGTTGTGGGAGGACATGTTGGTGATATTCTCAACGTATGACCAAACGGGTTCAGGTTGGGGGAGGAGCGAGACCAGTGAGAGAAGGGTACACAGTTGTAGCACTCCTTCTGAAGCCAGGCCTGGGTCTCTTTGGACTTGTGGGCTGGCACCAAGTACTGCTGCCACACCAGGGTCTGTCAGCATTCACCTGATTGCACCAGAGGATCATCACACACTTCAACACGCCGAGGTACACTTTAGTGTTGATTTTTGAAGCCGACTTTGAAAATGTGAGGTGGCATGATGTGGCCCTCACTTGAAACCACACCAAAGACCAAAACTGTGGCTGGAAACTTTGTTTTCATCACCCTGGGCATGTCTCTGTTATTCATGGCAATCCAGCGATGGTTTTGGCTGTTGCGCACCTGGTCCTGGCAGAAGTTCTTTTCGTCTGACAAGAACCAAAGCATGTTTGGCTTCTTGGGATGATTGAGTAACCTGACGGACTTAGCCTAAGGTTCTTTTTCTTCTCAGTCAAGATCTGGCTTATCTGGCGCCTGTAGGACCAACACTTCAAGTCCTTTTTCATACATGCATTCACAGTTGCGTGTGAGATGCTTACCTCTTTAGCAATCTGCTGAATAGGCCGCTGAGGAGTTTCATCAATGATTGCTTGGACCTTTTCAATGAACCCCATTGGCGGTGTCTTTGGCCTTGGGCTTTCACTTCACCACCTCCAAAGGGTCAGCTGATACAATGCATTGAGTTGTGCCCTCAAGTGTTGAACCATTTGGATTTGCATTTTGAGGGTGTTGGCAATGGTCCTGTTGTCATAACTTGGATCAGTCGAGAGCATGAATTGTACAGCAGCGCATCTCTGATCTTGCTTGTTGAACATCGTGTCACTTTTAGACATGAAAGAAGGCTCCTATTACTTTTGGGATTTGGACACAACTGGCTGACTAATAGATGGTCTGCAGCAAAAAAGAAAACCGGTTGCATCAAATGGAAATGGAATCATGTCATCTTTTCTAGGGCAACAATTTTATCTTTCTACCCTGTAGTGAATACTGCTGGAGAGCTACATGTTTTGGTTTTGATTCTAGCTGATGGCACCCAAGTCATGTACTTACTTTTTTTTTAATTTTTCAAATCACTACTTTTTATTGAGTTGATTGGCCAAATAAAGAATTTCATGGATAAAGGCAGTCATGTGCCTATAGAGTGCACAGTTTGATGTCAGTGTGAGAACTGTACACAGAATTATTTACAGAAGATTTTTTTTTTTAATTTTTAATTTTTTTTACTCATGTCCACCCTAACAAGGAATATCGCCACTTTGACATAAGGGGCTACTATTTGGGACCGTGCCTAGGAAAGATTAACAAGATGTTTGTTTACATTACATTTAAACTTCTGCATATCAGTACAGCCAGTGAAGGAATTTCAAACTCTAGCTGTTCGAGGGAAGAAACTATTAAAATAGAAAGCTTTCTGACATTTAGGGACCTCAACAGTGAAGGGGTGAGATTTTGTTGTTAAACGGGTTTATCAGGGATATGTACATTAAGGGGGCAGAAGTGTAACAAGTTCATCAGAGCACATTCCATTAAAATATTTGTAAAACAAGTACAGAGATGCAACATTGTGGCGATGGGACAGGGGTTGGATCTTAGTTCACAAAATGGGAACTATTAGATTGGAGGGAGAGGCTAATGGTAGATTCACCAGTTCAGATGTGGCAACAAATACTCCATGCGTGGGCGAATGGTGGCCTTGTAGAAGTTCAGGATAATCTCAGGTGTGAGTAGCCTTCTAGCTTGATAAAGGGAACCCACCTTCTTCGCAGCAGCTTTCACAATTTCCTTAATGTATTTGTTCCAGTTCATGTTGTCTGCAAATGTTAGGCCGAGGAGTTTGAAGGAAGAATTCTCAGGTAGGGTATGATTTGACATGGATATAGGCGGCTGGAGAGGCGTCTTGTAATTGATAAAGGAGAGCAGCTTAGTTTTAGTAGCATTAAATGTTACCATCCATTTGCGGCCCCATTCCACGATAGTCTGGAGGTCATTTTCTAACGATTCTGCTATTGTCTTAGATTTATGTACATCCATTCTTCCCTCATGCATATTATAGAACGTTGTATCATCAGTAAATATACCTACTTGGACACAATATTGTCAGGGAGGTCGTTTATGAATATCAGGAATAATAGTGGTCGTAGGATCGAACCCTGAAGCACTCCAGCATGAATGTTATGCTGCTTGGATGTACGTCCATCAATGACAAGCTGAATGGTCGGATTGTCTAAGAAAGGTTTAATTATATTTAGTATACATCCAGTTATACCATAGGATTTAATTTTCATTAGCAGCTGTTTGTGCCAGACTTTGTCAAAGGCCTTTTTCTTTCTTTTTTTATTTTCTGTATAGGAATCACCACTTATCAAGGCCCGAGGGCTACTCGAGGATAAGGGTTAATGAGTATACATTAGTCAATGTGATTATAGCGTAGTAAACATAAGTAGTGGAAATTTTGTAAATTGGATTACTTAGGAGGACGGTTCATCAAGAACTTGTTTACGTTGGACTTGAAGACAATCAGATTGTAGTTAGCTGGAAAGCAGGCAAACGGAAGAGAGTTCCACAGGCGTGCAGTTCTAAGAAAGAAGCTTTGTTCATGGAATCTACATTTAGGTTTAGGCACAGATAAAGAGTGTGGGAAATTATTAATAATGGTTTTGGCTAGACAAGTGTTTTTCTTGAAAGTTTGGCGAGGGGGGACCAGAGATTGGAGCTCAGACAAGCACTTTCCATGAAAATAACAATAAAGCAGAGACAGGCTCACAACGTCTCTTCTGTGGGAAAGAGGTTGCAGGGAAGAGAAAAGGGCATCCCCCAGTAAGCTATGAAGTCTATTTTGAATTCTATCAAGGCAGGATAAACTGCTTCTAACAGCTCCTGCCCAGATGGGGCAATAGTGCTCCATTGTTGACCATATTGAAGATGTATTGAATTTGAAGCACAAAAACTTTTACCAAAATGACCAGATTCAGCATTAAATAACCTACAAAAGGGTTGATGTACTATAAAACAAAACAGCCAAACCAAACATCTCTATATATAAAAGGCAAAATGGCCACGCACATTTTTGTATTTGTCCCAGAAAGGCTTTTTCGCGGTGGTTCTCGGTGGGGTTACTCTATTTTAGAACTTTTTATATACTCCCTAGATTGTAATATGTACGATTTGTGAACAGAGATCGTCTCTATCTTTTATTTGAGCAACTTTTTACAAAATTCACGCAATTCCGTCCTGTCGCGTGTTTGTTCAGCTTTTTCGTTCCAGGAACGTCCAGAAAGCAATTAGCTTGGATCACTATGGGGGGAAACCCCGCATATCAGGCAATTGCTATTCATTTGGACACCCCCTTTTAGTTGGGAGCTGGTTTTCTCCAACATTGTGAGGAAACAAATACGTCCGGTGGAAAGCTGAAATCTTAACTGGCCTACAGCTAAACTTAAGTGCGTGATTTCATTTCTGCGCCTGCGTGAACTCATTAACTTTCACTTTCTGCTTGTCAACTTTTTGATTAGTAAATTAGAATGCTTTTCACTTCCTGTCGCGTCATAGTGCAGCGGTAAAATCTTATGTTTTCTTTTACTTTCTTTTCGGTCTTCACATCAAGGCTTCGGGTTCGAGTCTGCCAGCCTACTACAACTTCTTTTTTTTTCTCAACACAAACCTCTAAGCACCCAGACAACGCCAGGCACCCCTGCTAGTCATGAATAAATATTTGATTTGGCATTAATTAGTCTGGAAACGCCATAAACAAAACGAAGGGTGGGATACTAGTTGAATGATGACATTAAATGGAATTGAAGGTCTTGTTACCCACTCAAAAAGAAAAAAAAAGAAACCAAGCACTCCTACACAAGGTTCAAAAGAAAGTCGCCAACCTGATACGTCCTGAACTGTCATCTAAGCTTCAGCCTCTGTCCCATCGACGAAATGTAGCATCCCTCTGCCTGTTCTACAAGTACTTTAATGGGATGTGCTCTGATGAACTGCAAGTGCTTGTACCCCCTCGGCGTAAATATCCCCGGCAAATCCGAGAAGCAGCAAAATCCCACCCCTTCACGGTTGAGATCCCTAGATGTAAGAGAGCCTTCTACTCTAGTAGTTTCTTCCCCAGAACCGCTAAACTTTGGAATTCCCTTCCGGGTTCCTGCTTCCCCAACTGTACTGACATGCAGAAGTTCAAATGTAACGTGAACCGACATCTTGTTGCCCAACTCCCCACATAGTACTCCTGTAGCTTACATCCCTTTGGGGGGAAAATGTAATAAAAAAAAAATAGAAGCAAGTTCTCACTTTCCATGAGTGATGTTTCTGACAAAGCAGAAAAGAATTTCCCTTTTTCAACTGTCCGTCTGTCCGTTCTATTAACTTGTATCCTCAAGCGGCTTTTAGTCTTGGATAAATGTGAGTCGTTACTAAAAAGCGACATCCGATTTCTCCCCCCCCTCCCCTACACAAAAGAAAAAAATGAATCACTTGTGAAATCAGTCGATGAAGTTCCCATAGGGCCTGAGAAGTTAATAGTGAGTGCTGACGCCCATATTGGATTCTAACTAAAACTCTGCGCTTTAGTATCATATTCATTCATGTAAGAATTATATTTCAATAAAAAATTAAGAGCACTCAATAATAATGGTATATTTTTCAATCATGTAATATATATATATATATATATATATATATATATATATATATATGTTTTATTTTTGTTTCGGATGTTGGACCATGTTTACAATCCTCGTCAGACCTTACAGATTTCTGTAAGGTCTGACGAGGCTGTTGGATCGTAAACATGGTCCAACATCCGAAACATATGTAACCAAAAAGATAAAACGGTAATAAAAAAATAAAAAAAATATTTTCTCTGCAATAGTATTGAGCACTCTCTTCAGGTTTTTACTAATTACCAGTTTTACCATATATATATATATATATATATATATATATATATATATATATATTTCCGTAGAAATATATTTTCTTATAATATATACCAATCCTTATTTAAGAAGCTCAATGTAATTACAGAGCAATATAGTGAATAAATGACAAAAAAACTATTTTTAATCATGTCAAATCACACTTCATTTTCTTTTGACGGATTGATTGTTGCTATTTCTTCTGATGAGTTAAGGGCATAATAGATTCACTGATTAATGTAATAATTAAGTGATTGATTTTGCACTACAAAACAGATACTGTCAAGAATTGTAAATGTCAACTGAATTAAAGGAATAAATTATAAGATGGGCAACAACATGAATTTTGGAATATAACTTTTTGTCATTTATTCACTATATATATATATATATATATATATATATATATATATATATGAGGACAGAATATTCACATATATCAAATACAACCTGGCAATGCCAAGTACTTCAGCTCGTGTGCAAATAATAGAATGGAAAAGAGAAAGTATTAAAATATTATATTTTGATTTGTCCAGATTTCATATTTATTATTATAGAGTCGTGATTTCAAAAGTAATAAAACGAAAAGTATTTGGGTGCCATCAGCTAGAATCGAAACTGTAGCATTCCAAGCTGGTGACGTTACCACTGTACCGACGTGACACGCATATAAACCACTTAAAAATAAACTAAGATGAATGTACAAAGTGTATAACGATTTTTTTTTTTCAATTTTGACCCATTTTTGACCCTTTAAATCTATTTTAACTAGCTAAAGATCCATAAAAGAACGGCTCGTAAAAAATCCAATCATTTGATCCCCCCTAGCGCTGCTTTGCGACTTTTAGTTTTGGAGGAGATAGAGTTTGAAAATATGGAGACAGACAGACAGACATATAGCTTTTTATATATTAGATAACACTGATATTTTATTTGAAATCCAGACGTTTTATTGCAATGTCTGCAACCCCCTCTTCTAAGTTTTCTAAATTCCATGAAACAGAAGAATTTTGCACCACCATTATTAAAAAATCATATCAAAGATTAACATAAAAAAATAATGTCTAAAATATTTATTCTAATTTTAATCAAAATCTGTTACATGTATTATTATTCATTGGGCTACTGTTCTCATCTTGTGTGTGATTTTCACGACGTTTTGGTCGATGTAACTTCCGACCTTCTTCAGGTTATCTTGTCGAACTTGGGAATGCTTTTGTCGAACTTGGGAATTTCGAGCAGAACCCTTTATTTACTTCACAGGGGTAGCATGCTCTTGATCCGTCAGCCATGACCGGATAGAGGTCCTAAGTAATTCGCAAATGTATATTTTGGTTGTCCACACCGAGGATTGAACCTTCAACCTTCAAGAGAATGTCACTTTTTTACAATTGATTTTCCCCAGTATTCTAACCACTGCGCCATGGATCCTTGCAGACAATTCTAGTACGAATTTATTTAGGAGCCTTAAACCTACTTTTTATTTCTAGTTGTAAATATCACTATTTAATACTAATTATTATTATATATTAATGTTTATCTATTTCTATACTTATTACTTGTATATATTAATGTTTTTACTTATTACTTGTATATATTATCTATTGCTTATAATTACTGGTTCCCATATCGTATTGAATTCTATACTCTGTCTACTTAGCAGTTGGTTATTCCCAATCATTTGTGCTGCTTCTTTCAGTCGGCTTACTCTCCACCGTTCCTCTCTGGCTATAATTTTTACTTCGTCCCATAATGGTAGATGGTTTCCCTTTTCTTTCCAGATATGGTCAGCCTTAAACCTATTTTTATTTCTAGTTGTAAATATCACCATTTACTAATTATTACTATATATTAATGTATATCTATCTCTATACTTATTACTTGTATATATTAATGTTTTTACTTGTTACTTGTATATATTATCTATTGTTTATAATTACTGGTTCCCATATCGTATTGAATGTGAAGTAAATAAAGGGTTCTGCTCGAAATTCTGTCCAAATTCCCGAGATCGACAGAAACGTTCCCGAGTTCAACAAGATACACCTGAAGAAGGTCGGAGGTTACATCGACCGAAACGTTGTAGAAATCACACTCAAGATGAGAACAGTAGTCCGATGAATAATAATACAAATAATCAATCCTGGTCTCACAAATTCAGAAACGTTATTTCTATTACATGGTTTTGATTCTAGAAAATATGGAATTTAAAGCTAAAGGGGCCGATAGTAAAAAAAAAAAAATTGGCATGTGCTGTGAAAGGCGTGACTACTATAGCTGCACACATGAATTTAGTATCACACACATATGCCTACACGGTTCTGTGTTCAGCACTAATATACAAGTACGCATTCTTCATAAATGAATGCTTTTCTTTTCCTTGCTAACACAACGTGGAATTTCTAATCTTTCATGTTTTCACTCATAGACTTATTCCAATACTTATCTCTTTTCCATTCCATTATTTGCACACGAGCTGAAGTACTCGGCGTTGCCAGGGTTGTATTTGATATATTTTCATATTCCATCCTCAGACATAAGTATTTGATTTCCAGCCAAAATAAATAATTGCCAAAAAATATCTGTCAGAAATTAAAAAAGAAAAGTTTTATTTTCCAAACCTTTAAATAAATATTTTGATTTCGCCTGTCATAAAATACGTTTAAATATATTCAAAACCATGCAGATATTCACATTTAGTAATACAAAGAAAGGATGGCAAAAGTTAAAAAAAAAAAAGATGACTTGGTGCCATCAGGTAGAATCGAAACCAAAACATTTCATGTTCCAGCCATTTTTTTCTACGGATGTTGGTATCAAGACAAAGATAATTAAATTTAAAAAAGAAGAAAATGATTTATGTGCGAATGCATAAACATGTCCGCCAGTAGAAATGAACATTTCGCGTTTCAACATGCCACTATATGTCTGTATGCGTTATTCATCAACCCAAACAAAGATTTTATGCATTATAAACTATCCTTGGTGTATAATTACTATTTTCTGTTAATTTCAGTGTAATGTGACAATAGTTTAAGCGTTTATCGATTAAATATTTACGCACACACACATAGTCTACTGTGTTATTTATATAGAAAGGTTAACGAAGATGATTCAATAAAAGTTGTTTTAAATGTTAGACTGGGACTCTGTCGTCCTATTCTTGACCACAAAGGGATGACCAGAAGAATGATGTATTCAGAATAGCTCAACAAACGGCAAAGCCAAATATGTATATTGTTAGATAGAAGTGCATTTGAAATAACAATGGAGTGTTAGTAACAAATAACAAAAGTACAAAAAAGGGATACTTGTGTAAAATGGGAAAATGTTTCCTTGCAGTTTGTTACTGAGCTCAACACAAAAAGCAAATGGATGCCCCCACTGGTAAATCCTGCTTAGATGCCCGAAGGCACAAAACGAGCATGACCCTAAGTCTGTGTAGCAACACTGTTTACTTTAACCAGCTGCACGTCGCTTCAACGTTGTGCTGAGTTCCCTTCTCACAACGGCTTTATCTGTGTCATCACTGTCTTGGCATCAGGATAAATCTGAAATCAACTGCACTTTCAATTCGACAGGCAATCAACACATAAAGAAAAACCAGTGGTTATTTTTATTATAAACAAAAAAATAATTATTCACTGAAAGTTACAAAACTCTGATCATTCATAAGTTTCTGTCTCTAAATACAAATACTCAGAGATGGCGGCTTCTATTAGTAAAGTTAGGGGTTGTGTCTTCATAGTATATATTCAGGGGCTTAGAATAGAGTGAGACTCAGGTCAGGGGTTTCTCTATGACTGATTTGGAATCCCCAGGTGGTTGGCAGAATGTGTCCTCGAGGCTATTTTTTCCTTTCATTATATTGAGAATCAGGTGGGCTTTAACCCCGCCTCCCTATCCACAGAATTTCATTTCACAATTCTCAGCAAACCAATCTCAGGCAGTTTTTAAAATTCTCAAGCTCTAAAAAATTTTCGTTTTCTTCTTCCTCAAATCTGTAGCTCTGGCCACCACTCTCAACAGGAGGGTTCATTGCTTTCACCCTTCATTGGGTCTCTACCTTTCACCATCACTCACGAAGGAGGGTCCCGCATCTTCTTGTTTCATTTGCATAACCAAGGGTTTTTCTCAAATGCCATTTCGTATTGGTAAAAAAATAAATAATTTGATTATCTTTTGAGGATTCCTGAACAACAATTAATAGCCACTTGAATTTGTATCCACCATCTTGTTTTTCCTTATCCAAAGAAACTCATAATATATGGCTTATATTTCAGGTGACCCAGAAATAAATTTTGATGATCCAAGAATTTGGTTAACTGTTTTTCTTAATAAGAGTGGCCTTGAGATGAAACTTGTTAAATTGTCAAAAGGCACCATTTCCGACATCTTTTCAAGATATCTTTATAATCCAAACGTCAACGTTTTCAGCTGGTGTTTTTTTTTTATGGCCGTTTATGTCAACACAAATTATCATGAAAGAAAACAGTTTCTTCTTTATTCATTCAAAATATCCATAAATATGTACATGTATTAAATCAATACCATAACAACCTTTCTTAACATCATCATCAGTATCATCACCATCATCATCATCATCATCGTCATTATTGTTACATCTAACGACACTGTCACAATATATACAAGGTGGAACAATAAATTTGTTGCCCTAAAGAAAACAACACTACAGCTTTATTTTAAAACTTTTATTGAAAAAAATCAATTCAGATAACTTATTATGAAGTTGCTTTCAGACTCAATCACCGCCTCGATAGGGGCCCACAACTGGAAGCATGTCTTTTCCACAAGTACTGGTGGGAACTTGGCGAATACTCAGTGGATAGCAGCTATCAGGCTAACTTTGGTGTTATGGGAGGTCATGTTGGTGATGTTCTCAATATAGGACCAAACTAAGTAGTCCAGCAGGTTCAGGCCGAGGGAAGAGGAGAGGGGCAGTGAGAGAAAGTTACAAAGTCGTAGCACTCCTTCTCAAGCTATGTTTGGGTTTCTTTGGACTTGTGGGCCAGCACTAAGATCTGCTGCTACACTCAGGATCTGCCAGTGGCCACCTCACTGAACCAGGAGATCACCATATTCTTCAGCAAATCCAGGTACACTTTGGTGTTGACTTTCAAGTTGACTTCAAAGATATGAAATGGCATGATGTGGTTCTCACTTGAAACCACACTAAAGACCATAACCGTGGCTGGAAACTTATTTCATCACCATGGGAATGTCCTTGTTATTTGTGGCAATCCAGCAATGTATTTTGAGGGCACTGGCAATGGTCCTGTTGTCATAACTTAGATTGGTAGAGAGCATGAGTTGTACAGCGGAAAATCTCTGATCTTGCTTGTATGGCAGAAGGCTCCTATCGCTCTTGGGATTTGTACACAACTGACCAACTAGTTGATAGTCTGCAGCAAAAAAAGAAAACCGGTTTTCATCAAATGGAAATGGAATCATGTCGTCTTTTCTAGGGTAACAATTTTATTGTTCAACCCTGTACATGTATGCCAAAAAAAATGTGTGTGTGATACCATCGAGGAAAATGATTATTAAGTTATCAAATTTACCAAATTTTCATTACTAATGATTACTATATTGTCCAATTTCTACTGTACACTCTTTAACCCTTATCCTTGAGTGGCCTCTTGGCCTTGATAATGTGGTGATGCCTATGTAAAAAAAAAAAAAAAAAATGTCCACATCAAGTTAATAAAACTCTCTCAATCTGCTCCAAGCTGTCAAATGTCCTAAACTAGAAACTGCTCCTAAATTGATTCTCACTTCTAAATTTATTGTCTAAAAATTGGAAATCATAAAAGTCTCATCTTTGTCTCAGAGTTATCAATAAGCGAAAATGACTCATCCTCTCAACCACTCCAAGCTGACTATGCAGAAACTGACCACCGATCGTGAGGTGTCTTCCTGTCTTGAGAGTTCAAAAAGCCTCAATGGGTCTCATTGCCATTTTACTAACGTCACTTCCGGTGGTCAAGTGGTTAATGTTGGTGGGAATGTCAGGGTCTGGGGCTGCAGTAGTGCTGCAGGTATTGGAGAGTTACATTTCATTGAGGGAAACATAAACTCCAACATGTACATGCATTTTGAGGGGAAAATAAATTAACTCTGTTATATATGCTGCAGACAGATTACTTTTCATTGTGTCAAAAAATCATTTTTTCAGTGTTGCCTGAAGAAGAGATATACTTAAATATTTGAAGAAATGTGAAGGGTGTACTCACTTTTTGTGATAAACTGTGTATATATATAAACTCTTTTTCTGGGTCAAATATTGGAATTATTACGGAGTCACTAGTGTGGTGCCCTGTGATTGGATGAAAAACAACCAATCACGGGCTGCCATTCTAGTTTCCTCCCCGACCCCTATTTGCGCGGCCCCTTCGAACTTTCGGCCTCTTTTGCGGTTGGGACCTGATTGCGAGTACATCCATTTCGCCAGCTCTCCGCCACCAGAAATACGGGACGCACATGGAGTCCAAGCCGTAATAGCAGCACAGACCAACAAGGCCGCACCTTTTCTCTTTCATACCAACTAAGGACACAGGAAAGATTTAATTGATAAACGGACACATCACATCTGTGAGATAAGTTTCCCGCAAACCCAATTGTTTGCAACACCTTTATTTTCCTTTTTGTAAATACAGTTTTTTTATAACATTTAACTCTGTGTTTGTTTTTCCTTTCTTCTTGACGTCGTCACATTACTTTGTTACCTCAAACGTTTGGGAAATCCCAATACAACGGCCAACTAGCACCGTGTATATTTGTGTGTGTGTATATGTGTATTGGGGTAGAGAGGGCTCCCGTAAGCCGTGGTGAAGGCAACCTTTCTAGGAGAAGCAAATCTCTGATTTAAAAAACCATAAAGCGGAAGACCAGTACCTGCATTAAGCTGGTCTGCCGTTTAATTTGTTGCTGGCTATCTTGCTCTTGCTTGTTGCTGGATCTCAATTTTGAACCGAGAGAGAGAGACTTAGCTGTCGTACAAAACTAAGACTCTGTAACATCATATTTGTATGGATACTCCCTCAGACATTTGGGCTCATGGATTTTAAATGTCTGAGGGAGTGGCACTCGTCTGACAAGACGTTGCAATCATCATATATATATATATATATATAAGAAATCTGAAAAAAACTTTACAGTAGGAAGAGAAAGAAAAAATACTTTAGAACTGAGAATCAGTTTCGAATATAAATATAATGTAAAATAATCACCCACTGCCTGACTAGATAGCGTTTTTTAAGGACGTGTAATCATTTTTTTTAAAATCTTTGTTATTCTTTAAATTTCATTTTGGAGAAGATGAGGGGAGTGAATTAGCATATGGGTGTAAAGGTAGAATATCATCACTAAAAGAAATTATTATAATAAAAAAAAATATATATTAACATTTTATTAATAATATTTTTTCAAATAATTAAAAAAAAAAAAATAATAATAAAAGGTAATATAATACTATGGTCTGGCGCCAGGTTCTGTATTCAAACCCGGGCAACATTGGGTCTTCCTGTTAGTGTTTATTAATACTAACAACACCGACTTATACAAGAAACGGTGTCGGTTATTAGAAACTTAAAATAAAGTAGAATATTTAAACAAAAACAAAACAAAACAAATGTTTATTGATTTTTTATTTTATTTTTCTGTTTTGTGACTTTTTAAAAAAAATCTTTCCTTCCTTCATTGAAGAGTTCCAAAAAATGGTCGATGCCGTCGAAACGTCCGGTACGGCGGCTTACGTGCTGACAAAAATTCCCTTGATCACCAAGAAAGTGTTCACCTATCTACCGGCAAAGTCCATCAATTCCTGTGCAAGGTTCGTAGTTTTAACCCGTTTAATATTTAAATCAATATAAACCCGAGATTTTCGACATTTGTTTCTTCCTTCTTTCCGTCCGTGACATGGCGCGGCGTGCGCGCGTTTGAATTAATCGAACACAACAAAACAAAAATGAATAAAGTTTCACTTTTCGTTTTTTATTAAAGTTATTTTTTCAATAGAATACCAAAAAGTGTAATTTACATTTAAAAAAAAAAATGTAACGTGCTTATATAGATCTTTACATGTCGATATATTATCTCGGTAAAATTCGGTAACGAGTTACGAAAACAGCCGAAAGGAAAGCACACAAAATTAAACCCGGGTTCTAGAAATAGAAAATAATAATAAAGTTTTATTTTATTATTGAGCTATTTACACTGTGACATAGTATTTTTTTTTTTGTAGATTGATAAGCTCAGCTAAATCCTCCCGTCTCCCATGAGATTCTACTATTTCTTTTTCGATTGCGTGCGAACACCCTCAAAACATTCGAGAAAGGAAAAAATATTTTAGAATTTAGAATGAGGGATCAGTTTCGTGTATAAATTTAACGTAAAATGATCCCCCAGTTTCGGTCTTTTTTTTTTTTTTTTTTTTTTTTTTTTTTTTTTAAAAAGGGTCTTTGCAACAAATTTATCACTCCCCTACTAAATTACTTTCTAGGACTTAGGGTTAGTGTTAGGATTAGAATATTTATTTATCTTTTTGGAGGAGGGGACTTTGTCACTCATACTTAGGGTTAGTGGTAGGGTTATGCTTTGTTTTTTTTTTGTTTTTTTTGCAGATGGGTGGGTGGTTACCACTCGGGTCGGGTTGTTTTATTTTTGAAGTGGGTCTTTTTATTATTTTTAAGGTACTCACGCAGAGAGTGATCCGTGCTGAAATAATAACGTTATTATTTAAAAAGCCATTCTTCACATGGAGAGGGGAGGGTGTTTTGTACCTATTCTGTACTTTAACCTTACGATCGAATAAAAAAAAACATATAAAACTTTAATTAAACATGGAAATACGATTTAAAAAAATAGCGCGGATCGGATCCACTCTCTGTGTTAGCACCATTTTTAAATGTCTTAATTTTCTAGTTTCTTTTTGATGAAATTATATTTTGCTAATTGACTTTTTAAGAAAATGAAAATTGGTGATGCAGTGATGCACTACGCAGAGGGATAGGTGACTCGAAGTCAGCAGCAAATGGTGTCATAAACAATTCACATTATACTTATTTTATTTTTTTTTTTTGCATAAAATCTTTATCTCTATTCCACGTTAAAAAACGACCCTGGTGTCTAACTCTGTCCCGTGGGGAGGAATTGTAAATAGTTACTATCATATAAAATGAACTTTGTGTGAGTTCGTTACCGCGACCCCCCCCACCGCCTCATTGCTCCCCCCTCCCCCCCATGTAAACAGAATTTGTGTGAAATATTAAACGGTTCTTCTGCTTGGTTAATGTCGGCACGTTACTTTCGAAAAAACGGTGGGTTTACACATAGATTCGAAAAAGTTATCAAAAAACAAATATATAACAAATAAATGTTATCAAAGGCAAGATAAATTACTTTTCTACCTAACTGGATAATTTCTTAGTGTTTTTATTTAATATAACATGTTTATTCAGCTCGAAAAACATACAGTGTTTACCGATGTATTGGAAAATTAAAAATGGCGCCCGACTCTCTTTGACACAGTAAGTTTGGGAAACTCGCTCAATATTTTACTGTGGCATAGGCTGACATATATTCAGTGGGTTTTTAACAGTATTTTGTATAATATTTTATTTTTAACTCCTTTTCCCCCCCAAAAAAAAAGATCCAAGGCATGAACGCACATAGGTTCCCGCCTTCCCATAGTCGTTTTCAGATATTCAACCTCTGTTGGAAATTTCTGTTTCTGAAGCGTCTTCATCAGATAGATTACTGCCTTGGAATCGTTGTCCCCATACACGTCGTCGTCTCAATTTGATGGCTAAAATTTGAACGTCAATAAGGTGAACCTCAGCTGATGAGAGCAGGTTGAGAACCTATTAATGATGGGATGATTCCAATATTTTTCCCAATTCTGATACAATTACCAATTCCGGTACAATTACCAAATCCGATTTTTCTTTTTATAAATCTCTAAATATTTAACTACAAAGTTGCTATTTTTTTTTTCCCCAATTACCGTAAAAACACGTTAAATGTGCAGATATTTTCTTAAACGTAAAAATACAATTGTGAGGGGAGTGATCTATAAATTTTAGCTTTGCGAGTCATTTAAAATCAATAAATATTTATTATTTCATTGTTGATACAAGCAGTTAAAGATTTTGTTTTAATCAAAATTAAAGGAATCGTTTTTAGCATCAGAAAACAGGCACAATTCTTTCCGATTCGATTAATTGTCCCAACACTAGAACCTATGGATTGGTACGATGGAAGGGTACTCTTAGCCCAAGATCAGAAAACAGTTCATTTAAGTATAGACCATCTGCTGGTAATGCTTCTTTTAAACAAGGATTCCTTCACATAGCCAAGGAAGACCAGTGTACCAAAATTCAAAATTGTGACTGGCACCAGGGTGTGGTATGTTTACATTCATGAAACCTGTCTGGGTGGGTATCTGCAGTGTGATGATAGGTTTTGAACATCCCTCACTGGCGGCTTTCCATAAAAAAAGCATACCACACCCTGGTGCCTGTCACAAGGAAAGAATGGTGTGCACTGTTGCACTACTTTTGATTAATACATTTATTTCACTGATGACCTACTTACGCCCAATATCATGTAACATCTAAAATATGTGCGAAACACGAAACCACTGCAGTATGCTGCCTGTAGCAATAGTATGTGGATGTAAAAGAAAGGTGTGCTTGGATAATGAAAACATTTGATCATTCATCGTATGCTACCATAAATTTCTAGGTCCCAGAACAGACCTAAACAAATTACGTTATCATCCAGCTCTAAACGAACTAGCAAAGGACTTTACCTACGAAAATCCGAGAAAATGTACGAGACACAATTCTTCAAAGATACAAAAAGAACAGGATTACTCGGTGCTATCAGCGGGGCAGTTATCAAAGCTAAAAACTACCTTGGACTTGATTTGACTTTCAGAAACACTAACCCCGCAAACTGTGATAGGACTTCTATTAGCAGTACTGATAATCAAGCTATGGAAACGGATCAAGCAGAAAATATGTCTGATGGTGGTGAGAGCAATGGTTAGCAGGGAACCGCATTCAGAGGAACACTATCACCAGAAACTGGAAACCTGATAAGGAAAATAGTAATTAAACGACGATTGAAAAACATGGTCAAAACAACTGGCAGCAACAGCATAATAGGTTACTTCATGAAATATTATTCAGAAACCGAAACGTTTCACAATCAATTTTTTTTTTTTTTTTGCTGGGCACAATCAAAATCGGCAGACTACTTAGTTTGGTACTTTCTATTGACATGGATAACGCAGATAAAATGGGAGGTTGTAAGGGCCAGCGGAACATCGTACAGAATAAAAAACATGAGATGCAACATAGATAACATCATCATGTGATGAACGCAAAATCAATGTAGAAATGTTTATGTAACGTGAACGTTTTTATTTATTTTTTTTATTGCATTTTCACCCCAAACAAGGCACAGGTCCACTTTGATGTAGGGATTATGTAGGGAATTGAGCAGCAAGATGTATGTTTACATTACACCTGAACTCCAGTATAGTGTCAGTATAGTCAGGGAAGCAGAAACCTGGAAGGGAATTCTAAAGTCTAGCAGTTCTAGGGAAGAAACTATTAGAGTAGAAGGTTTTCTTACATCTATGGATTTCTACTGTGTTGGGGTGGGATTTTGCTGCTTGTTGGGTTTGTTGGGTGTATTTACGTTGAGGTGGCACAAAGGTTGTAGTTCGTCAGTGCATCCACCGTTATGATACCTGTAAAACATGCAGAAATCGTCGATGGGACAGAGGCTGAAGCCTAGCTGATAGTGTGGGACCCATTACGTTGGCAACTCTGTTTTGAACTCTGTCTAAGAGGGCAAACACAAGTAGCAGATGCACTACCCCAAATGTGACAGCAATACTTCATACATGGGCGAGTGGTGGTCTTGGAAATAAATAAATAAAAATCCAGATCAGCATTTTTTTTCTTTTTTAACACAAGTCATTTATTACTGTCTTTTTTTATCCCCGTCTTGACACCAACTTAAAAGTCTCTCGCTGCGACATGTCTATTTAATCTGGCATACATTTCTCTTTCTTCGGATCACATGCTTTCTTCCTGACCACGTGATGTCCTTTTTCTTTTTCTTCAGACGCAAGTCTGAGCACACTTGCCGATTTGCATTCACGTTCCAACGCTGCTCCTACTGCTAATACAATCGCTTGCCATTCATCCTTCGGCTGCTGCTGCTGCTGCTATTTTCATATGCACTCTATTACTTTTATACCAAATCCGGAACCATACTTCGACATCTGCTTCGACAACGGACATTACAAAGGACATGGAAACTTAGTAGGTTTAACAAAACTACCAAACAATGCATTCCAAGGAATACACCCAATGGACCTGACACAGAACTACCGAAACACAAATACAGTTATGGAGCTCCCATACACTTAATATACCAACTACCAAATTCTGGAAACATCACGACAGACACTTTGAGTACAAATATAAAAATGATCTTACTACACGACTGGAGAGAGATACATCAAACAAAAGGCAGTTGCGACAAAGAGACACGCTCACACACATTTGGAAAAACTGTTCATTACTTAGAAAACCCTTAACAAACTTAATGATGTAGGGTGATTACATAATTCAGGGCTTCATGTTAGGTAGTCCAGACCTACTAATGGGCAACATACAAGGCAGAAATTCTGTAGATAGCAGGATAGACGTCAGTACAGTACCAAATTACGGTACGATAATATACGACTGCAAAAATATCTTGTCGGAAACAAGCCGAGAAACTGGAAAAAAATGGAGGACTTTGTATTGATGGCTATCTCCAATATCACGTTTGACTATCAAAGAGCAAGATGGATTAGCACGGAGAATAATAAAAAACAACGAATGCACAGATACGAACAAACATCAGGATCGGTAAGTGTAAATAACTAAACAGGAATAAAGAAGAAGCTGTACATAAATGAGGACGTATGAGAAATTATGTTGATACACGTTCCCACCTGTCATCATCATCATCGGCGGTCACTCGTGTCCGAGTAAGACTGTCCTCCGTTGTGGCTTCTGTGGGTCCTCAGGTGAGCATAAAGCCCAATCCTAGACCCAATTTTTCTTGTGCAATTTGGGCAGATAAAGGTAGTGGTGGTGGGGTGGGGTTGGGTGTGTCTGGTTGATAATCTGTCCTTTCTGTGCTTGCGCTTATCCTCAGCAGCTTGATTTAGGTCACTGCTATAAAGCGCAGCACCTTCGTGGACAGCGCTGCTCCATGCCAACCTGCTCCCGTCCACGTCCTCCCATGTCTCAAGGTTCATGTGAAACCGCTTTAAATTTACTTTGATGTTGTCCTTATACCTCATCTGTACTACGACCAAACACTACAACCGGTGCTCTCTACTTTACTTTCGAATTAACGTACAGTATGGAAGATACTGCGAATGAATGCAACACCCGCAAAAAGTGCGGCTGACTAACCATAGATGTGCAAAAATACCGACGTCACCAAATTTTAATTATGTCCTTAATTGCATCATCCCATCCAACAGATATTTTCATGGGAAGACAGCTAAAGGAGTATTATACATAATCATTCGACTCGTATTACAGAAAAGGCTGATGGCACCATGGGTGAATACCAACATGGTAACATTATAAACAAGTAGATCAAAATACCAACCACAAGCGCACGACTATAAAAGCCAGTCAGTTTGACAGCCCAGAATGCAGTTTGAGAAGATGGATGATTCAAGTGACATATGGCTCTATATAGATTGAGGAAAAAGAAATATTCAACTCGAAAATACTCGAAGACAAACTAACGAATGAAAAACACTCCACACCATATGTGGCACAATGGAGAGCGCCCCTTTTGGGGGAGCTGGGGACTTCTACATTAGTGAACCCTGTGCCTAACACGTGTTAAGCTGGTGCTTTGTGGGCTCTGGAAGGTTTGAGCATGTCAGCTGGGTTTGAATGACAGTCGTTTATTAATAACCAAGTCAAAACAATTTGAGATCCTAGAAAACGAAAGGTCAAACCCGGAGAACTTATCATCGAGGCATACGAAAACAAAACAATGTTTAAACTGTATGAATATATCTTTCTATCTTTATATCGCTCTCTCACTCGCTCTCTTTCACTCCCCTTCTCTCTCTTTCTTCATTGAAAGAGGGAATTAAATATAATTCTATTGTTTTAAAATAGTTGGAGCTTGCATTCTGAGGTCGGCAGATGCGACATAGCAGTCTTACCTGCTTGCGTCTGATTTCAATTGGTCTTTGTAAAAATATGCTCCACCAGTGTTAAACGTAAAATAAATTATATATTTTTATAAAAATGCATTTGTTTGTTGTTTCTATACAAGCGTTAAATTTCAGTATGCGGTCCCTGCCGAGGATGGAAATGCTGCCTGTGACGACGCAATGAAGACTAGAGAAGCAACCCATGCCAGCCGGTTATAGCCGACAACATATTGACCCATTCTGTTGCTGTTTCCATGTGTCTATCGTTTGATATCGTGTCTAGCACCCAGGGAGCTGGTTGCATTCCCAGGATGTGCCTCAACTAAGTAACTCTTCCCAGGAAACAAGTGTCATGCATATACGCGGATCTATCGATAAAAGAGTCGGATTGAATTCGAACTCACACATAAACTGAACACCTACTACTGGCAAGGTGAGCATTGTATTACATACAAGGAAAAAAAAAAAAAAGATACTTTCAAAACATCCTAGATAATCATGCTTACTGTTGGGGACACACCCCTACTGCCTGGAATAATGAACTAGTCTATGACGTCACTTCCGGGTAACGAGAACTGATTTACCAAGTCAGTCAGAGTCGGACATGTCGGACATGTGGAGAGTGTGGTTGTCATCACTAGTCCAGCAGTTGAGCAGAGATATTGCTCCATTTCCCTCTTTCGTGTATTTTCGTTAATACATATTTATTTAAACTATTACTATGTCTCCCTTGTTAATTATTCAACTACTAACACCACAAAACTTACATATTAGTATACCACCAAGCAGGGCCCAGTAAACATTGTTCGCTTATAGACCACTTTCAAGCATTCATGTAACCTAACATCCACCCAACATCTGAACACTCCAAAAAAAATAATCATCTCCAAAATATACATTCATCATATCAAAAAAGCGGAATGAACCCGGAGTTAATAACAAAATTTAAAAAAGATTGGTGCTGTTTGCGTTTTAAATTTCTAACCGCCGTGTTTGTTGAAAAAGCAAATAAACCAAACAATTTTCACTATACACCAATAACATCCAGTGTGAATGCACCTGAAGATGACTGGAGGTTACATTGGCTGAAACGTGAAAAAAACAAAAAAAACAAGATGAACATAATAGTCCACCGGCAATTAACACAAGGATTATAGGAAATAAAGTGCCTATAAATGTCATGTCAGCGGGCATATATAATAAACAGTCAGAGAGTATTTATCGACCGGCAGTTGGGATGTTATAATGAATATTGTTAAAATCATTATCTACGTACGTTTCATCCTAATAGAATCATCAAATAACTTTTTAATCAATCACGTGATCCAAACCCATGAACACAAGTCACTTTTAACGCAAATCCGAGCGTTCTAACATATTGGCCAATATTAATAGCTATACGTCAAATCGATAAATAAACTCTATTTATGGCATAAAAATGGGTAATATAGTCAGTCGTTTTATAACGTCACGTAAACAGGATAAGCGCATTTAGATTAGATAGTGTTACGATTTCTCTTAATGAAAAGAAGGCTATAAATCATTTAATGAAAAATATTTTCTTAATTGATATGATGGATGTATATTTTTGAGGTGAGTATCGATATTTTTTTTTCTTTTATTATTTGTATCATCAATCCTCATTTCAAAAATATATATTCATCATAAAAAAGAAACGGAATAAACTCGGATTTATTTAAAAAAAAAAAGAAGAAGAAATAGACTTGACGCTATTTGCGTTTTGAGTTTCTAACAGCTATGTTCGTTGGGAAAGCAAAAAAACAAAACATTTTTCACCATTCACCAATAACATCCAGTGTGAATACACCCGAGATGGCCGGAAGTTACATTGGCCAAAACGTTGTGGAAAAAAACAACCAAGATGAGAATAATAGTCCAAACAGTACAAAAAATAATTATCAATCCTCATCTCAAAATATCTACAGTCATCATATCTGAACACTCGTTCATCATGTTAAAAAAAACTGACGGCCACCTGGGACGAAAAATTGTACAACATATTTTGCCAGAAGTTACACTTTTCGTATGGAATAACGGAATATCTGAATCGGCATCCAGAGTCCTGCTACACGATTTCAGTAAAATGTTATATTTTGAGGACTTCTGCACAGAAAGTTTTCTCATGATAGATCAGTTCAAAGCAGACTGGGGACTCCTTTTCTTCAGCAGAAAACTCTGGAGACGAGGAACTGCAGAATAAAATGTTACGAAGAAAAAAGTATGATTTCATCAAAAACTTAATGTAGAGGTACAACAGTATAGCTGATATTATGATATACTCAGGGCTTTATGTTGCAAATGAAACGGTTGCATTTGCGAGTGATTTTTCAAAGTGGCGACTAGGAGTAAGAAAACACTTATCTTTTGGTGATTGTATTTTTGCGTTGACAATCTTCCAACATCTTTTCAACCTTTATTTGTTTTTAAATAAAACGAACATATTATTTAAACAATAAAAGTTAATAGATCAATATACTGTCATTTTTTAAGAAAAGCTGTTTAAAAAAGATCTGAAGTATTTAATATCTTTTGGGGGCCACTGGAGGCTTCAGGAGTGAGATGAGGCTGCTGGAATCGCTGGAGGCTGCAGGAGTGAGATGGAGCCGCTGTAATCGCTGGAGGCTGCAGGATTGAGATGGGGCCCGCTTAAAAAATATGTTAATATTTCAAATGTTTATATGCTTAAGTCTCAACATAAAATTTTGTAGTATATTTAGAATTACACTTATTAAAAAATAATACAAAAAAATCTTTGTGATGTACGTACTCGTCACAGAACGAAGATGTCATATTCTAAAAATCATGTAGGTTCGGCTAGTAACTTTTTTATTTGGCTAGTAAATAAAAATATTTAGTTGTCAAAGGTCAACTAAAGATAAATTTGTGGAGCCCTGTCTTCTGTAAACGTACAAAAAATTCCCAAATGGCAGAAACATGGAATAACATATTCCGCAACACGTCCAACCTCCAAAACATAGTCATAGTGGCCGCTCCAGACTTGAATGTGGAAATGAAAGTTATGCCACTATGGAAACAGATATTCCAGTAGAAAGAACTCTTTGAATTGGACACGGTAAGATACCAACCAGGATGAACAGTGCAGTATTAACATCTATTCCGAAAGGTGTGCCGTACCTATCATTGCATGGATCTGAATGAATTCTGACAAAAGACTTTGAGATCTACCACAGGATCCCGCTGAAGAAAAACGCCCTACGTGTAACAGGTGTTTCCAACAGCGGGAAGTCATATATTTTAAGATTGATAAGAAATAGGTTAACGAACTGCAGAAGAATGGGATGCCAAACCACCAACAATTTCATGTTTGGCAGTTGTGTGACATTTATCGGGTGGGTTTCTATCAATATCTTGCTTAATTTTTTATTTTTGAACCATTATCAAGACTCTCCAGATAAGTTTAATGTCAGCCATTTTTTTCTTCTTCTAACTTGAGACTTAGCACTAGTTGTGTTTCAAAGTAAATAAACGCTTCAAAATAAGTAAAAATACAAAAAAAAAAAAAAACTTATCTACGTAGGTAGAAAAGTAACACCTTGCCTTTGGTGACATTTATTTATTTTTATGTTTTTTTTGCCTCTTTTTCGTTTTGTTGTCTATACTGCAAAATACCCCCCCCCCCCCCAGTAGAAGAATTTTAAATTTTATCCATTTTTATTTTGGAGGGTGGCGGCAGTTGAAATATTTTTAGCCTCACCTAACCGGTTTTGCATTCTTATGTTTTATTGTCGTCTGGCTTTTTCCATTTTTATTTCACGGTCTTCTTTCAATTTTTTATCACCTGTCTAGATCGACAAACGTGTAACCACACCCTTTTATTCGTATTGTCCGACTCGTGTTGGGATGATTAATTGAAATTTGGAATTGTAAAACATCAAAACTTTTTTTGGGTATTGGAATTGGAAATATTTGTGTTTATTTTCCGATGTCAAGCAATTTTTTTTCTTTGTTTTTGTTTAAAACTTAATTTTCTATTGCTAGTCCTAATGATAAAATATTTATCGACTTTCAACTACCAGTAAAACTAAAATCGATACCCCCCCCTCACTCCATGTATATTTTTTTATGCTAATGAAAAAATATATATATATTAGGATTGATATGTAGTTTGCTTGAAGCATTGTGTATGTAGTAGAGATTTAGAAGGCTATCACAATGCGAGGAATGAAATATAGTCGATGTTGGTGAAAGGAGACGGAAACAAGTGGCGATTTACAAATCAACAAGTACATACATATATGTCTATATATACATATATTTATTCAGTTGTATTGGATACAAATGCCTTACTTGTTATGTCTGCGACAATATCACTTATTAATTTCTGAAAAAAATTCCCTTTTCAAATGGTAGACGAGGCAGATCGATTCAAAGCATGCTAGATGGAGTGGAAGTTGGATAGCTGTGTGGAGCCTCGGAACAAATGTAAGGAGGGGATTTATGTACGGTCTGATTAGGCAATTAACATGTTTTTTTTGTTCCTTTTTATAAAATTTTTTTTTTTTGTTCCTTTTTATAAAATTTTTTTTTTTGTATATATATTTTTATTTATTTATTTTTTTTAGTTTATAGCTTGTTGCTTTAGTGTGAGTTTTTTTTAATTTTGCATATTCTCTGTCTATTTATTTTTTTCTCTTGCTGATATGTATTAGGTGGGATGACTTGGTGTATCTAGGTCACTGAAGTCGCTAGTAGGCTGTTGCCGGTTAGCTTTTGAAGGATAGAAGTAGCAGTGGAATGTGAGAGGGGAGGGTGTGGGATGGTGCACTCCCAGTCTGCTGTTGGGGTGTTTATGTTAGTGTTGCGGTTGTCAGAAATAGGAAGATAGATGGGAAGGAAGGCACTGAGTTGACCTTCCTTGGGAGCTGTTAATTTATTTATTTTCATAAAACTATAAGTGGTAATAGATGGGACATTTTTTTTGACATCAGCCGTGACTGACCGACATATCAGACAATAAACAAAAAAGGCGTGGAGGAATGTTCTGACATCATCCGTCCTAATAAAAAGAAAGACAACCGCAAAGAGTGGACACATTATATCTCAGCCATTTTGTACACGCATACCACCGCCAACCTGCGACCCCCTCCTTGCTGTCAGTATTGTCACTGGTGAATAAACATTGTTTTAATAATTCTTGTTACTTGCTATTAAAAGTATAAGAGATTTTTATTTTTGGTTACGTCTGATTGTGGAGGCACGCATAATTGTATGGATTCAAACAAATCACAACTAGTGATCAAACTAATCTTATGAAAAACACAATACCTACAGGTTGGGAACCAATGCTCTAGATGATAGCCGATCAGGTTTCACTTTCATACATGATACTACATACACATGATGAAAGAGAATTCCAAATATCTTGCTTGAGATTTTGATACACAATGAATGCATTTGTGCCGAGAAGTTTTGATTCATTGCTAGAATGCAATAACTATTTATTAATATGAAATAGTGATCAAAACCTTTTGTTTCTTAGGCATAATTGATCCTCAAACACCACTTTTTAATACTTAAAGTTATAGAGGGTTTGATTCCAATTACTTACTAACAGAGCATTACCATTGTCGATTAAAGCAAGAGTCTATCGGGTGTGTGTATGTGGTTTGATGATGTATGGAAGTGACACCTGACTAATGAGAGTTGAGGACATGTGTTAGATGGAGAGAAATGATATGAGAATGATAAGATGGATGTGTAATGTGAGTCTTGAGGATGGGTTTAAATTTGAGTGTTATTCTCGCAATGTTTTGGACGATGTAACCTCCTGTAACGTTGTTAAGATTACGTCACAAGGAAACGGAAGACGGGGAAAAAAAAAAGTTCCAACTCACTGTTTCAATTTTTAACAAGACATTTATTCTTGCTTCTTTGGCCACATGTGAATTCTTGTCTTTGCTGTGACATCACCCACGTGTCTCGAACATCCATCTTGAACAAGCCTCTTGCTATTCTCTCTCTTCTGATCTTGAGCGCACGGTACAGTGGGGGAAGAGGTGGCTGGTTACTTTTAATGCATCTAAAACCAAGCTTCTATCTTTATATCATAAACGCTCTGATCCCCACCTGGCATCAATTGAAATGGATGGCTCTCGTCTTGGGGAGGCTTCATGTTTTGACAGGCTTCTGGGTTTGACCTTTACTCCTGATCTGAAATGGAACACGTACATCAGTTCTGTTGCCAAAGACACTGGGAAAATGGTGGGATCCTTCTACCGCTCCAGAAGATATCCCACTACTGATGCAATTCTCTATCTATATAAAAGCCAAGTATGTCCAAGGATCGAGTACTGCTGCCGCATCTGGGCAGGAGCTGCTAAAAACAGCCTATCCTGCCTTGATAGAGTACAAAATAGACTTCATGGTTTAGTGGGGGATGCCTTTTCTCTTCCACGCAACCTCTCTCCCACAGAAGAGACATTGCGAGCCTGTCTCTGCATTATCGTTATTTCCATGGCAAGTGCTCGTCTGAGCTCCAATCTCTGGTCCCCCCTGTCCAATCTTTCACGAAAAACACCCGACTAGCTGAAACCAGTCAATAATTTTCCCCACTCTTTATCTGTACCAAAATCAAAACGTAGATTCCATGAACAAAGCTTCTTTCTTAGAAGTGCACGCCAGTGGAACTCTCTTCCGTTTGCCTGTTTCCCACCTGACTACAACTTGGATGTCTTCAAGTTCAACATAAACAAATTCCTGATGAATCGCCCCCTTAAGTAAGACACTTTATCAAATCTCCGATACTAATGATTACTACGATACTATCCCATTGATTACTGTACACGCAATAACCCTTATCCCCGAGTGGCTTCCGGGTCTTGATAAATGGTGACTACCATGTAAAAAGGTTTATGTCAATAGTATTGTATCTAGAATGAAAAACTCTATTTTTTTTTTTTTTTTTTTTTTCATAATTCTTCTGCTTCCTTCTTTCCAGAGTCTGCAAGGCTTGGCGACTGGTTTCACAGCAAATCAAGAAATGTCGACGGAGGTTAGGATGGAATTCGTACGTTTGTCATGATGAGGAAAATGAAGAGTTGTTGGCTTCAGATATCAAAGAAATATTACAAGTGAGTTCAACAATGGCTGCACGGCTTTCATTTTTTTTAAACATTTCAATACATCTCCTCAGTTTTGGTCTCGGCTGAATAGCTGTATTTACTTGGAGTTATGTGGGTTAGGGTTAGGGTTTTTATTTTTTATTATTTTTCAATTTGTAGATCACTAGCTGACTTAGCTGGCTTATTTTCACTTTGCAAATTTTAGTATTTGAAATTCTTAAAACATTAACATAAACATTTTATTCCTAACTTTGTTATACGAGGTGCCTTAAATAAGTTTCTAGACTTTGTTCGTATGGGCACTTTTATTGTTAATACACACATGAAACTCTAGTCCCCTTCGAAGTAATCACCTCCGGATGCAATGCACTTGTTGTACCATTCCAATAACTTTTGGAAGGCCCCATGGAACTCCTCTTGTGTGAGCGCGTTAATGACCTTTGTCAAAGCCTCTTTCATTTACTCGGTTGTCCTATAACGACAGCCTCTAAGGTTTTCCTTGAGCTTAAGAAACAACCAAAAGTCTTAGGGAGCAAGGTCTGGAATATAAGGAAGGTGGGGAACTGTCTTGATGACTATCTTGGTCAACCCTCGACAAACCTGACAGGCAGCTAAATCCCACCCCCACACAGTAGAGATCCCTAGATGTAAAAGATCTTTCTACTCCAGTAATTTCTTCCCCAGAACTGCTAGACTCTGGAATTCCATTCCAGGTCCCTGCTTTCCTAACTGTACTGACATGCAGAAATTCAAGTGTAACGTGAACCGACATCTTGCTGCCCAAATCCCAACATAGTGCCCCAGTAGTTGCTGCCCCTGATAGTAGCCCCTACACCAAAGTGGCAATGTGCCTTGTTTGGGGTGAAAATGTAATTAAAAAAAGAAAATAGTCTGTGATCTTCTGTGAGCACCCTCAAGACAAACTCAGCACAAATCTTCTGCGTCTTCAGTTCCTCTGAGAACCCTTGGGACAAACTTTGTCGTGCAACTCTTCTGCATCTTCAGTTCATCACGAATAAGTGTGTGTACAGTTCCCACACTGACATCAAACTGTACAGTTATTGCCTCTATAGACACACGATAGTCCTTATCCATAAAATTCTTTATTTGGCCAATCAGCACTGGTGTTATGACTTCATTACTCCTTCCACACCTCTGATCATCCCTCACAGACTCCCTTCTTTCCTTGAATCTCTTATGCCAATCAAACTGATGCTCAATTCATGCAAGATGGTCCAAGAGCAGTCTGAAGCATTCCATACGTTTCTTTGACATTTTTTCCAAGTTTAAAACAGAATTTTATTGCATATCGTTTTTCTAACGTGTCCTCACATCCAGATTGCATTTTTAAAATTCACCAGCTGTGACAATCAGGCTTTAGTGGGATGTATTCCAATTCCTGCTGAAGCTGTTCATTTGAACTAGCAATATAGATGGACGATAAAACGCTTTAGGTTTTCTGCTAAAATCGTCATATTTTAAAAACCAAAGCACTTTATATCCTCAAAATACCACTGTTTTGTTCGGAAATGAACTTTTAAAACCAAATTTTTTTGTTGCGATGAATTAATTTAATTAGAACTCGTCATCCACTGACTGATGATTGGCTTTTTTTTGGCTGCTTTTACCATAAATTGGCAAAAGATGCCAATACGATCATGGGCCAGGTTCTGGATCAGTATCGATTATTCATGATTTTGTGTATATTGTTGAATATTTTCAGGATGTTTGGTGTGAGCCAGCCTTCTTTTTGGGTTTCTGTTCAACGGTACTATTTGAAGAACCACTCAAAGTGCCCAGCACCGACGTAACACGTTACCCTCGCAGGGCAAAATGTATGCGTGTGGATATTGGACCTTTCTTGAAAGAAATGTTGCCTGACGCGTGCAACTTTTTAGCAGTTTCAGCGGATGGTGTCATTGGTAAGTTATTATCATGTTTTTTAAAATGGATCAACCGTAGTTGAGGATGACACAGTCTCTCTTTTCATTGGCTATTGGGGATAGCACCAGCTTTTTCCCTGGATTGCCCCACTTATCCATGATTCTTATGTTGAGCAGGGCTCTACGGACAAATTTATCTTTAGTTGACTTTTGACAACTAAATATTTTTTTTACTAGCCAAATAGAAAAGTTAGTAGTCAAACCTACATGATTTTTTTTTTTTTTTTTTTTTTTTACACGGTGGTCACCACTTATCAAGGCCCGGAAGCCACCCAGGGATAAGGATTATTGCAAGTACAGTATGTTAGTGTGGAGATTTAATGAAGTGTTTACTTAAGGGGGCGGTTCATTAGGAATTTGTTTATGTTTGACTTGAAGACATCCAGGTTGTAGTCAGGTGGGAAGCAGGCTGACGGAACAGAGTTCCACAGGCGTGCAGTTCTAAGAAAGAAGCTTTGTTCATGGAATCTACGTTTTGATTTAGGCACAGATAAAGAGTGGGGAAAATTTTTGACAGTGGATTCAGCTAGAGGGGTGTTTTTCGTGAAAGATTGGCGAGGGGGGACCAGAGATTGGAGTTCAGACGAGCACCTGCCGTGGAAATAACGATAAAACAAGGATAGGCTCGCAACATCTCTTCTGTGGGAGAGAGGTTGCAGGGAAGAGAAAAGGGGCATCCCTCACTAAGCCACAAAGTCTGTTTTGTACTCTGTCAAGGCAGGATAGGCTGTTTTTAGCAGCTCCTGCCCAGATGATTTTTAGAATATGACATCTTCATCCTGTGACGAGTATGTATATCATAAAGATCTTTGTGTTTTTTTAATAAGTGTAATTCTAAATATACAACAAATTTTATGTTGATACTTGAAGTTATTATCATTCTAATTTCTTCAGATATTTTTAAACAGCCTTCATTAAAAAAGAGTACATTGTTCTATTAAACTTTTATTGTTTAAATAATTTAACTTTGTTCGTTTTATTTTAAAAAAAAAAAAAGTTGAAAAGATATTTTTCACTCAGTAGTGAGCTTTGCAAGATTGTCAGTGAAAGAAATACAATCGTCAAAAGATAAGCATTTCATTATTTCTAGTCGCCACTTTGAAAAATCACTCGCAAATGCGACTGTTTCACTCGTAATGTAAAGCCCTGCTGAGGGTTTAGCAATGAGACATTGTTTTGTAAAATCTTTGGCGTGACTTGACCCAGGATTTATTTCCCTCCAATCAAAACATATTACCACTTGGATGCTAATTGGGACCAAGACAACTGGGACACTATATAGGGACTTGAGCAGCGTGATGTCTGTACACATTACTTTTAAACCTCTGCATGTTAGTACAGTTAAAGAAGCAAGAAACTTGGAGAAAATTCCAAAGTCTAGGAGTTTAAGAAGAAAAAAAGCTATTAGAGTAGAAGGCTTTCCAGCATTTAAAGATCTCAACAGTGAAGGGGTGGGATTTTGCTGCTTGTTGAATTAGTCGGGAGTATGTATGTCAAGGGAACGCAAGTGCTAGGAGTTCATAAGTGTTTATTCTGTTAACATGCTTTTAAAAACAAGTATAGGGATGCAACATTGTGGTGATGGGACAGAAGGTAAAGCTTGATTGGCAGTGCGGAACTTATTAAATTTGCCTTTTGGGGGGGGCCTTGTCGAAGAAACAGAGACTAGTGGCAGATGCACCAGTAATACTCCATGCATGGGTGACTAGTAGCTTTATAGAGATACAGGATATTTGGTGTGAGTAATTTTCTACCAATTATCATTTGTTAAACTATTTTCTTTTATCTTATAAGATTTATTTTGTATCTTTGTATTTTTTTTATGTACTAGCAGGGGTACCTGGTGTTGCCCAGGTGTGGAGAGGTTTTATCATAAGGCTGTCGAGCGAGTGCAAAAAAAAAAAAAAAAAGAAAAAAGCCAACCCCCTTAAAAAAAATGAAAATAGAAGCGAGTACCCGTGCGAATGCTAAAAAAAAATAATTAGCCGCAGTAGCCAGGCTCGAACCTGGAATGCTAAGAGAAAAAGGAGGTGAAAAAGAAAAAGAAAACTCTTAGTCGCCGCGTCTACCACGACTTACGATGGCAAGGATGTTCAAAATAAGCTTAATCATTGCAAGGTATATGATGACTTTGCAAAAATGTTGACTCAAAAAGTGACCCAGTTGGCGACCCAAGAATTAATGCTTTTGACCAATTTTTGGATATTTGTTGCCTGAGAGACTGATCTTTCTAACTATATCAATTTTGTCAGTGTTGGTCACGTCAGTTGAAAGTTTTAGCAAAACGTAAAAACATACATACACACACACACTAACAGACAGGTGAGATTTATATTATCGATAACCCATTATTTGGTAACTTTATAAATAATATTAAGCAATATATATATATATATATATATATATATATATATATACTAGCTGAACGCCCGGCATTGCCCGGTCGTACAATACACTTAAATATGATAATTTATGCTGATTACGCATATATTTTTATAGAATCAATTTTCTTTTGACTATTGCACTTTACGAACAGTAATTTGCTTGGTGGATTAATTTGCAAATAAAAATGACAATGATAATATCGTTCATCAAATTCCGTCTGTGTTTGCATGACGTCAGCTGATATTTAGGCTTGACGATGAATGCCTTTGAAAAGTCCCTTCCGATTAATGTTTAGTTTTAAAATATGTAAACGAAGAAATGATTTGCAGCGATTTTAAATGGTACCTCTTCTTTTATTGTAAACTGAATTCATTAATAAGAAAAAAAAATATAAAATGGTGCGGTACACCCGGGCTTGAACAGCGGGATAATTCGATCTGTAGTCGAACGCTATACCACTGAGCTATATCTCCACTTGAATAGCAAGAATAGCACTCTTTTAAACTCTGCGGAATAAGGACTTTGCTATTATGTTTTTAGTAAAAAAAAAAAAAATAGTCTATAAGGGTAAAATTTTAGCTGCCATTAAAATGTAATCTAAAATTTACCTTCCGACAAAGGTCGTGGTTATGTCCACTCGTCACCATCTACTTTATAACATCTAAGAAAGATACAATTTTACCCATTTTTCTGTACTTGATTATTTTGGGTTATTCCCTAAGCTGGCGCTTCTACACTACTAGGACGAAATTTCAGAAATCGTAAAACTGAATTTCACATGAAAACAATGGCATCTATGTATTCCTCGTATTTTTAAGATGATTATATCCAAAAATTACGAAAATCGAAAAGGAAGAAAATTATTTATTAAAGAAAATTATTAATAAGAAAAGCATTAAAATACAATGGTGAGCTACATCTGGGCTTGAACAGGGGATCATTTGATCTGTAGCCGAATGCTCTGCCACTTGGTTATATTTCCAGATGACAAGGAATCTGTTTTTTAAGATGTTGCAATATTTTTGACTCATAATGGGGGTATGCTCCCTCAAAGTTGGGATATTCTATTTATAAACGCTGCAGATAGGAACTGATGAATCAAATTAATTCACGTTCTGCTATCAACCAATCAGAAACCAGAATTGTTCCATAAAAATTAAATCTTTTAGCATCCCAGCACATATTTTTTTCGTGTCAACACGAGAAGGATCTTTTGTTCTTTGGCTGCAAAATTATAAAGTCTGGAACGTGTACAGAACAGCTTCCCACTGAAAATTCGTCATCTCTAGAATTCGTCTTATCTAGAATACCTACTCATTGGAAACTCTTCTGAAATGATTTGCTAAGATTTTTTATTTCCCTTGGTTGGTGTAAGGTAAAATATTCCCCTGTAAAAATTCTTATTTTTTATCTATAGGAGATAAAACACTATTTTTAAGATCATGTTTTTTTTTTTTTTTTGATACTTATCGTACAAAACATATTGAAGAACACTGCCAGACATATAAATTACCTTTGTGTGAAATTTGGAAAAGATAGGCTCAACCGCTTTGGAAACTATGAGGAAGGAACTCTTTCACACACACACATACACAGTGACTTTTATACAAAAGTGGAGATATACCATTTCATGTGTCTGCATAATATATTATAAGGAGATATATTTTATGTATTGATTTTCAGTATTTACTTCAACAGTGCTCAATATATAAGTAGAGGTAGGTAATTAATGAAATATATATGGCAATGAAGCTACACAGTCTTCTGCATTTCATACCCATTTTTTTTTTTTTTCTTTACAGAGGAAAATCAAATTTAAATGAGACTGATTGTCATGCAGCCACCTCGGCAATTTCAAGTTATAAAGAGTAGGGGGGGGGGGACACCAGGGACGATAACTCCATCTAATTCTTGAAGTTTGCGAAAATTTGACAAGATTATTTTTACAGTTTTTAATAATTTTTGGTATTCCTTTTTTTCTTTGTTTTTTTTTTTTTTTCTTTCTTTCAAAAAATCGTTTCAAAATTGATTAATAAAATTATTAGAACTTTATCTGCATTTTGACAAACTTCAAGAATTAGCTGGAGTGATCTCCCTTGGCGGCGACTCCTAAGATGGCTGCATCGCAATCAGTCGCCTTAAAATTCGATTTTCCTCTGTAAAAAAAAAACAAAAAAAAACAAAAAAACGAAAAAAACTACGTAATCAAATTAAGGAAATTTTTTTTGTTAAATAAAAAATTCATGGTCACGAACATCAGTGATTTTTTTTTTTTATCTTTGTTAAACTGCACAAGTTTTTTTTTTTTTTTTAGATATAATGAAAATACAGTATAAAAGAATAAAATTGAAAAATAAGATTGTATCTCAAATTCAAGGGAGAAAACCGCCATCAGATGCAACGTAAACAAATTGATGACGCATTCTTCTGTTGATCACACAATAAACTAGTTTAGCAGTCACAGGGTTAATCAAATTCATTCTTATGATTTTTTTTTGTATTAAAAGAAGTACTGGGCCATCTGTTGCCAAAAAAAAAAAAAAAATCGATGTTGGGCTTATATAGTTTGTGATAACATTTTATATTTTTATTTTCTCCAATAAATTGTTAACTTATTAGAAATAATTTAAAAAATTTTGTGTTTTTAATTATACAATACAAAAGTTAAAGGATTTCTCAATATGATCTTTAACTTTGTATCAAATATTCAGAAGTCGTGAAAACCTTTAAAGGCTGAGAAAAAAAAAATGATATTTCTGATTCTGGAGTTAGTTTAAAATGAACCCTTTGACTTTAGGGTTTGTGTTCCTTGATAGAGTTAATCAAATTCATTCCTATGATTTTGTTTGTATTAAAAGAAGTACTGGGCCATCTGTTACCCCAAAAAGTCGATGTTGGGCTTATATAGTTTGTGATAACATTTTATATTTCCTCTAATAAATTTATATTTTTTATTTCCTCTAATAAATTGTTAACTCATTAGAAATAAATATAAATTTCAAACAAAATAAATATTTGTTTATTTTGTAATAATGTATTGTTTTGGCTTCAAACGTATCTAATAATACGTATTTCATTTTATTAAAACTCAACCAGCGCTTCTATCAAGGAACACAAACCCTAACGTGAATTCCGCGTGACCAACGCACCGTTCCGACATTTGAAAAGACTACCGCATAAACAACAAACGGACTTCTACTGATCTTAAGCTCCAACAACAACATGGCTAAAAAAAAAAAAAGAAAAAGAAAGACATACTGATGATGAAGTGTATCTTCGAAATATATTTATAAAATTCAATATAAATTTCAAACAAAATAAATATCTGTTTATTTTATATAATGCGTTGTTTTGTCTTCAAACGTATTTAATACATATTTATTTTATTCAAACTCTTTGAATTTTTACTCTGGAGTCAGTTAAAAAAAAAACAAAACAAAAAACACCATTGATTTTTAACTCTGGAGCTATTATTTACTTGTTTCCTTGTGAGAGAAAAGTTTGATAGAAAATCGGTCTGTTTTTTTAATGTAGGGAAAACCAATTACTCAAAAAGGTGCTGGATTGAGACAAAAAAATGTAAATTGCCTCAGTTAAGGACTTTGTGTGCATTGACTAAGTGCAGAAAAGATGAAATGTAGTATAAGAACAGATACTACACTTTCAATTATTTATTTGCACAAAACATTTTAGTCAATGTAAGCTCTAACCATCTTATTGAACTCTGGAATGTTTCTATCGAACCCGAGAATTTGGATGGAATTTCGAATAGAATGCTTTATTTACTTCATGGGGTAGCATGCTCTCGTTCCATCAACCGTGACTGGATGACAGAATGAGAGCATGCTACTGAAGATGGTCAGAGGTTACATTGACCAAAACGTGAAAATAAAACTCAAGATGAGATCAATAGCTCGAAGAATCAAAATAATACGAATAAGCAATCCTCATCTCAAAAATTCAGCAAAGGAATAAATATTTATATTTGAACAAATTTGGCACAAGGCCATTCAAATGTGTGAAGAAAATTAGTGGTGTTGGTTATCTTTGGTCACAATTACTGAAAATGTCTCAACTACTTTTAACTAGAATCACCATAATACCACATTTACTCCATTTAAAGATTTTCTCAAATAGTTACCCCCCCCCCCCCCTTGAATTTTGATACTGAAATCATTTAATAAAAACAACTCCAACACCATGTTTCTTTTCTGGTGTTACCAGATCAGACTGTCTGAAGAGAGTGAATTCTCTGACCTAAAATGCACCAAATATTGGTGTTATTGTTTTTTTTTTTCCATTCCCTTTGCAAAACTCAGTCATGTTCAAGGAAAACAAAAGCAAACTAAACAATTGTCCTCTACAAAACAACCAAACCAAACACCATAAACAAATATGTGAAGATAGACATAGAGAACTTAAAGCATGAAATCTTTTTCCAAAATAATAACCCGAGAACGGTTGATATATTGCAAAACCACCAAACCAAACTTAAAAAATTGAAAATCCCGAGGTGACAAGTCGTCTAGAAACAATCTGCCTCCTCAAATTATTTTTAAAAACTTTAATTCATAAATTATTGACTCCACACATTCGGTTGTTATCGCTTTTCTTTTTTTTCCACGGTGGTCACGACTTATCAAGGCCCGGAAGCCACTCAGGGATAAGGGTTATTGCAAGTAAGCTTTTGTGTGTGTATATAAAATATATATATAGATCTACTCTTATATAAAAGTCACTTAGTGTGAGTTCCTTTTTCATAGGTTCCGAAACAGCTGAGCCTATCTTTTGCAAATTTCACACCAAGCTAATTTATACATCTGGCAGTGTTCTTAGATGTGTTTTGTACAGAAATTCATCTGATAAGCATCAAAAATCAAAAAAAACCCGATCTGAAAAATAGCTTTTCTCTCTTATAGATACAAAAGAGTAATTTTTACAGGGGAATATTTTAGTTACATTGGCAAAGGGAGATAATAAAATTTGAACAAATCACTTCTTAAAAAAGGAAAACAAAACAGATTTATTATAATCTGGAGATCTAGCTTAGTAGTAGAGCATTTGACTACAGACCGAAAAATCCCCGGTTCAAGCCCAGGTGTACCTCACCATTTTATTTTATTTTTTTCTTATTAATAAGCGCAATTTATGATAAAAGAAGAGGTACCATTTAAAATCATTGCAAATCATTTCTTCTATAATAATAGATCTGCAGTCTGCATAAAAATCTCATGTTTAAGCGTATTGTGTGACCTAGCAATGCCGGGATACCAGCTAGTATTTATATATGGTAATCTCCAAAAATACCGTTAGGGCTTACAACATGGCCGCCAGAAGAGTCAACAAAAAACTGCGAATAAAATATATAAAACTCGTAATTTCTGTTTTTAAAGTGGGTTGTCAATTTTCTTTATGAAATATACTTCCAAAATAAACTATTACAGTCGTTTAAAACATAATAGAAGTATTATTTTTTATTTTTTAAAAACAATGTTTACAAAATGTCTACGAACGTGCATAGACATTTTGTAAACATTGTTTTTAAAAAATAATACTTCTATTATGTTTTAAACGACTGTAATAGTTTATTTTGGAAGTATATTTCATAAAGAAAATTGACAACCCACTTTAAAAACAGAAATTACGAGTTTTATATATTTTATTCGCAGTTTTTTGTTGACTCTTCTGGCGGCCATGTTGTAAGCCCTAACGGTATTTTTGGAGATTACCTTATATATATATATATATATATATATATATATATATATATATATATACACACACAAGTAATTCCCCCCAAAAAGGAATCTCATTTTGAAGTTGGGGTTGGATCTAGCTGAGAGTACTCACCTACAATTTTATCAACAATTAATTTAAATATAACAGTTGCAAATATGCTTGAAATAATAAGTAAACTGTAGAATGCATTAGTAACATCTCTTATTGCAATGTATCTATGCAACCCCCCCCACCAAAAAAAAATGAAAATATTAAAGAAAATAAAGACGCAAACATCTTCAACAAGGTTCGCAAAGGCGTTAAACGTCATTGAATTTTGACCTTCGCCTTGAAAAGACCCTACATCTGTTATTATCTTGAAAAATCCTTGAAAATATGGACAAAAATGTCTTGAAAATTCTATTCTTTATGTCCAGTAAAAATTTGTGTCAATATATTAACAATAAAATAAAAATAAATACTATCAAATGTCAAAATATTAAAAATAAAAATAAATACTATTAAATGTCAAAATATTAAAAATAAAATAAAAATAAATACTATTAAATGTCAAAATATTAAAAATAAAATAAAAATAAATACTATTAAATGTCAAAATATTAAAAATAAAATAAAAATAAATACTATTAAATGTCACAATATTAAAAATAAAATAAAAATAAATACTATTAAATGTCAAAATATTAAAAATAGAATAAAAATAAATACTATTAAATGTCAAAATATTAAAAATAGAATAAAAATAAATACTATTAAATGTCAAAATATTAAAAAAAAAAAAAAATAAATACTATTAAATGTCAAAATATTAAAAATAAAAAAAAAATAAATACTATTAAATGTCAAAATATTAAAAATGAAATAAAAATAAATACTATTAAATGTCAAAATATTAAAAATGAAATAAAAATAAATACTATTAAATGTCAAAATATTAAAAATGAAATAAAAATAAATACTATTAAATGTCAAAATATTAAAAATAAAATAAAAATAAATACTATTAAATGTCAAAATATTAAAAATAAAAATAAATACTTTTAAATGTCAAAATATTAAAAATAAAATAAAAATAAATACTATTAAATTATTTTTTTAAGTATTAATAAAAGTTTCATTAAAATATTTTTTAAATATTGAAAATAAAATCGAAATGTATTGTTCTGAAATTGCTTCGTATTATTATGGATATAAGAATTATGTCCCTTAATCACGAAACTACCTGAAGTTTTCCATATAATAACATAGTTTTGTGATAAAAACATGTAACTTTTGTATCCACAATACTGAAAATTCCAAATTTAAAAGTAAAACGAACACAGCGTAGACCAATCTAATATAAGGAATATATACTGTAATTGATCTCGGTTGGCCAAGTACGAAGGGCGTGCAATAAGTAATGCCCCTGACCCACTTCCCATAGCAGTAGAGCAACGAAACTTGGCACAGTTATTAGTCTTTCTCTACATAAGAACCACCCAGAGTTTTGCATTTCTCCCATCGTTCCATGCAGCTCTGGAGACCGTTTTTGAAGAACACCCCAGGTTGGTCCTCCAACCACGACGTGACTTCAGAAATCAAGGCTGCATTATCTGGGAAACGCTTTCCTTTCAAAAACAAGTTCATGGCTGGGAAGAGATGAAAGTCAGAGGGTGCAAGGCCAGGAAAGTAGGGAGGATGGGGGAGGATTTCATAACCACATGCCCGTGCTTCTGATCTGGCGACATGCGAGTTGTGGACCGGAGCGTTGTCCTGCAGGAGGAGGGTACCTTTGCTGATCTTGTCCCGCCTATTGATTTGATAGCTTCCCTTAATTTCCTCAAAAGTGAAGCATAATAGACTCCTGTAATTGTGGTACCCTTTTGTAAAGAGAGGAAAATGTTCGTATTTTATTATATATTTTGTAAAGAGAGGAAAATGTTCGTATTTTATTATATATTTTGTAAAGAGAGGAAAATGTTCGTATTTTATTATATATTTTGTAAAGAGAGGAAAATGTTTGTATTTTATTATATATTTTGTAAAGAGAGGAAAATGTTCGTATTTTATTATATATTTTGTAAAGAGAGGAAAATGTTCGTATTTTATTATATATTTTGTAAAGAGAGGAAAATGTTCGTATTTTATTATATATTTTGTAAAGAGAGGAAAATGTTCGTATTTTTTTATATATTTTGTAATTAGAGGAAAATGTTCGTATTTTATTATATATTTTGTAAAGAGAGGAAAATGTTCGTATTTTATTATATATTTTGTAAAGAGAAGAAAATGTTCGTATTTTATTATATATTTTGTAAAGAGAGGAAAATGTTCGTATTTTATTATATATTTTGTAAAGAGAGGAAAATGTTCGTATTTTATTATATATTTTGTAAAGAGAGGAAAATGTTCCTATTTTATTATATATTTTGTAAAGAGAGGAAAATGTTCCTATTTTATTATATATTTTGTAAAGAGAGGAAAATGTTCGTATTTTATTATATATTTTGTAAAGAGAGGAAAATGTTCGTATTTTATTATATATTTTGTAAAGAGAGGAAAATGTTCGTATTTTATTATATATTTTGTAAAGAGAAGAAAATGTTCGTATTTTATTATATATTTGGTAAAGAGAGGAAAATGTTCGTATTTTATTATATATTTTGTAAAGAGAGGAAAATGTTCGTATTTTATTATATATTTTGTAAAGAGAGGAAAATGTTCGTATTATATATTTTGTAAAGAGAGGAAAATGTTCGTATTTTATTATATATTTTGTAAAGAGAGGAAAATGTTCGTATTTTATTATATATTTTGTAAAGAGAGGAAAATGTTCGTATTTTATTATATATTTTGTAAAGAGAGGAAAATGTTCGTATTTTATTATATATTTTGTAAAGAGAGGAAAATGTTCGTATTTTATTATATATTTTGTAAAGAGAGGAAAATGTTCGTATTTTATTATATATTTTGTAAAGAGAGGAAAATGTTCGTATTTTATTATATATTTTGTAAAGAGAGGAAAATGTTCGTATTTTATTATATATTTTGTAAAGAGAGGAAAATGTTCGTATTTTATTATATATTTTGTAAAGAGAGGAAAATGTTCGTATTTTATTATATATTTTGTAAAGAGAGGAAAATGTTCGTATTTTATTATATATTTTGTAAAGAAAGGAAAATGTTCGTATTTTATTATATATTTTGTAAAGAGAGGAAAATGTTCGTATTTTATTATATATTTTGTAAAGAGAGGAAAATGTTCGTATTTTATTATATATTTTGTAAAGAGAGGAAAATGTTTGTATTTTATTATATATTTTGTAAAGAGAGGAAAATGTTCGTATTTTATTATATATTTTGTAAAGAGAGGAAAATGTTCGTATTTTATTATATATTTTGTAAAGAGAGGAAAATGTTCGTATTTTATTATATATTTTGTAAAGAGAGGAAAATGTTCGTATTTTTTTATATATTTTGTAATTAGAGGAAAATGTTCGTATTTTATTATATATTTTGTAAAGAGAGGAAAATGTTCGTATTTTATTATATATTTTGTAAAGATAAGAAAATGTTCGTATTTTATTATATATTTTGTAAAGAGAGGAAAATGTTCGTATTTTATTATATATTTTGTAAAGAGAGGAAAATGTTCGTATTTTATTATATATTTTGTAAAGAGAGGAAAATGTTCCTATTTTATTATATATTTTGTAAAGAGAGGAAAATGTTCGTATTTTATTATATATTTTGTAAAGAGAGGAAAATGTTTGTATTTTATTATATATTTTGTAAAGAGAGGAAAATGTTCGTATTTTATTATATATTTTGTAAAGAGAGGAAAATGTTCGTATTTTATTATATATTTTGTAAAGAGAGGAAAATGTTCGTATTTTATTATATATTTTGTAAAGAGAGGAAAATGTTCGTATTTTTTTATATATTTTGTAATTAGAGGAAAATGTTCGTATTTTATTATATATTTTGTAAAGAGAGGAAAATGTTCGTATTTTATTATATATTTTGTAAAGAGAAGAAAATGTTCGTATTTTATTATATATTTTGTAAAGAGAGGAAAATGTTCGTATTTTATTATATATTTTGTAAAGAGAGGAAAATGTTCGTATTTTATTATATATTTTGTAAAGAGAGGAAAATGTTCCTATTTTATTATATATTTTGTAAAGAGAGGAAAATGTTCCTATTTTATTATATATTTTGTAAAGAGAGGAAAATGTTCGTATTTTATTATATATTTTGTAAAGAGAGGAAAATGTTCGTATTTTATTATATATTTTGTAAAGAGAGGAAAATGTTCGTATTTTATTATATATTTTGTAAAGAGAAGAAAATGTTCGTATTTTATTATATATTTGGTAAAGAGAGGAAAATGTTCGTATTTTATTATATATTTTGTAAAGAGAGGAAAATGTTCGTATTTTATTATATATTTTGTAAAGAGAGGAAAATGTTCGTATTATATATTTTGTAAAGAGAGGAAAATGTTCGTATTTTATTATATATTTTGTAAAGAGAGGAAAATGTTCGTATTTTATTATATATTTTGTAAAGAGAGGAAAATGTTCGTATTTTATTATATATTTTGTAAAGAGAGGAAAATGTTCGTATTTTATTATATATTTTGTAAAGAGAGGAAAATGTTCGTATTTTATTATATATTTTGTAAAGAGAGGAAAATGTTCGTATTTTATTATATATTTTGTAAAGAGAGGAAAATGTTCGTATTTTATTATATATTTTGTAAAGAGAGGAAAATGTTCGTATTTTATTATATATTTTGTAAAGAGAGGAAAATGTTCGTATTTTATTATATATTTTGTAAAGAGAGGAAAATGTTCGTATTTTATTATATATTTTGTAAAGAGAGGAAAATGTTCGTATTTTATTATATATTTTGTAAAGAGAGGAAAATGTTCGTATTTTATTATATATTTTGTAAAGAGAGGAAAATGTTCATATTTTATTATATATTTTGTAAAGAGAGGAAAATGTTCGTATTTTATTATATATTTTGTAAAGAGAGGAAAATGTTCGTATTTTATTATATATTTTGTAAAGAGAGGAAAATGTTCGTATTTTATTATATATTTTGTAAAGAGAGGAAAATGTTTGTATTTTATTATATATTTTGTAAAGAGAGGAAAATGTTCGTATTTTATTATATATTTTGTAAAGAGAGGAAAATGTTCGTATTTTATTATATATTTTGTAAAGAGAGGAAAATGTTCGTATTTTATTATATATTTTGTAAAGAGAGGAAAATGTTCGTATTTTTTTATATATTTTGTAATTAGAGGAAAATGTTCGTATTTTATTATATATTTTGTAAAGAGAGGAAAATGTTCGTATTTTATTATATATTTTGTAAAGAGAAGAAAATGTTCGTATTTTATTATATATTTTGTAAAGAGAGGAAAATGTTCGTATTTTATTATATATTTTGTAAAGAGAGGAAAATGTTCGTATTTTATTATATATTTTGTAAAGAGAGGAAAATGTTCCTATTTTATTATATATTTTGTAAAGAGAGGAAAATGTTCGTATTTTATTATATATTTTGTAAAGAGAGGAAAATGTTCGTATTTTATTATATATTTTGTAAAGAGAGGAAAATGTTCGTATTTTATTATATATTTTGTAAAGAGAGGAAAATGTTCGTATTTTATTATATATTTTGTAAAGAGAAGAAAATGTTCGTATTTTATTATATATTTGGTAAAGAGAGGAAAATGTTCGTATTTTATTATATATTTTGTAAAGAGAGGAAAATGTTCGTATTTTATTATATATTTTGTAAAGAGAGGAAAATGTTCGTATTATATATTTTGTAAAGAGAGGAAAATGTTCGTATTTTATTATATATTTTGTAAAGAGAGGAAAATGTTCGTATTTTATTATATATTTTGTAAAGAGAGGAAAATGTTCGTATTTTATTATATATTTTGTAAAGAGAGGAAAATGTTCGTATTTTATTATATATTTTGTAAAGAGAGGAAAATGTTCGTATTTTATTATATATTTTGTAAAGAGAGGAAAATGTTCGTATTTTATTATATATTTTGTAAAGAGAGGAAAATGTTCGTATTTTATTATATATTTTGTAAAGAGAGGAAAATGTTCGTATTTTATTATATATTTTGTAAAGAGAGGAAAATGTTCGTATTTTATTATATATTTTGTAAAGAGAGGAAAATGTTCGTATTTTATTATATATTTTGTAAAGAGAGGAAAATGTTCGTATTTTATTATATATTTTGTAAAGAGGAAAATGTTCGTATTTTATTATATATTTTGTAAAGAGAGGAAAATGTTCGTATTTTATTATATATTTTGTAAAGAGAGGAAAATGTTCGTATTTTATTATATATTTTGTAAAGAGAGGAAAATGTTCGTATTTTATTATATATTTTGTAAAGAGAGGAAAATGTTCGTATTTTATTATATATTTTGTAAAGAGAGGAAAATGTTCGTATTTTATTATATATTTTGTAAAGAGAGGAAAATGTCTTTATTTTATTATATATTTTGTAAAGAGGCAAATGTTCGTATTTTATTATATATTTTGTAAAGAGGAAAATGTTCGTATTTTATTATATATTTTGTAAAGAGGAAAATGTTCGTATTTTATTATATATTTTGTAAAGAGGAAAATGTTCCTATTTTATTATATATTTAGTAAAGAGGAAAATGTTCGTATTTTATTATATATTTTGTAAAGAGAGGAAAATGTTCGTATTTTATTATATATTTTGTAAAGAGAGGAAAATGTTTGTATTTTATTATATATTTTGTAAAGAGAGGAAAATGTTCGTATTTTATTATATATTTTGTAAAGAGAGGAAAATGTTCGTATTTTATTATATATTTTGTAAAGAGAGGAAAATGTTCGTATTTTATTATATATTTTGTAAAGAGGAAAATGTTCGTATTTTATTATATATTTTGTAAAGAGGAAAATGTTCGTATTTTATTATATATTTTGTAAAGAGGAAAATGTTCCTATTTTATTATATATTTAGTAAAGAGGAAAATGTTCGTATTTTATTATATATTTTGTAAAGAGAGGAAAATGTTCGTATTTTATTATATATTTTGTAAAGAGAGGAAAATGTTCGTATTTTATTATATATTTTGTAAAGAGAGGAAAATGTTCCTATTTTATTATATATTTTGTAAAGAGAGGAAAATGTTCGTATTTTATTATATATTTTGTAAAGGGGGAAAAATGTTCCTATTTTATTATATATTTTGTAAAGAGAGGAAAATGTTCGTATTTTATTATATATTTTGTAAAGAGAGGAAAATGTTCGTATTTTATTATATATTTTGTAAAGAGAGGAAAATGTTCGTATTTTATTATATATTTTGTAAAGAGAGGAAAATGTTTGTATTTTATTATATATTTTGTAAAGAGAGGAAAATGTTCGTATTTTATTATATATTTTGTAAAGAGAGGAAAATGTTCGTATTTTATTATATATTTTGTAAAGAGAGGAAAATGTTCGTATTTTATTATATATTTTGTAAAGAGAGGAAAATGTTCGTATTTTATTATATATTTTGTAAAGAGAGGAAAATGTTCGTATTTTTTTATATATTTTGTAATTAGAGGAAAATGTTCGTATTTTATTATATATTTTGTAAAGAGAGGAAAATGTTCGTATTTTATTATATATTTTGTAAAGAGAGGAAAATGTTCGTATTTTATTATATATTTTGTAAAGAGAGGAAAATGTTCGTATTTTATTATATATTTTGTAAAGAGAGGAAAATGTTCGTATTTTATTATATATTTTGTAAAGAGAGGAAAATGTTCGTATTTTATTATATATTTTGTAAAGAGAGGAAAATGTTCGTATTTTATTATATATTTTGTAAAGAGAGGAAAATGTTCGTATTTTATTATATATTTTGTAAAGAGAGGAAAATGTTCGTATTTTATTATATATTTTGTAAAGAGAGGAAAATGTTCGTATTTTATTATATATTTTATAAAGAGAAGAAAATGTTCGTATTTTATTATATATTTTGTAAAGAGAGGAAAATGTTTGTATTTTATTATATATTTTGTAAAGAGAGGAAAATGTTCGTATTTTATTATATATTTTGTAAAGAGAGGAAAATGTTCGTATTTTATTATATATTTTATAAAGAGGAAAATGTTCGTATTTTATAATATATTTTGTAAAGAGAGGAAAATGTTCGTATTTTTTTATATATTTTGTAAAGAGAGGAAAATGTTCGTATTTTATCATATATTTTGTAAAGAGAGGAAAATGTTCGTATTTTATTATATATTTTGTAAAGAGAGGAAAATGTTCGTATTTTATTATATATTTTGTAAAGAGAGGAAAATGTTCGTATTTTATTATATATTTTGTAAAGAGAGGAAAATGTTCGTATTTTATTATATATTTTGTAAAGAGAGGAAAATGTTCGTATTTTATTATATATTTTGTAAAGAGAGGAAAATGTTCGTATTTTTTTATATATTTTGTAAAGAGAGGAAAATGTTCGTATTTTATTATATATTTTGTAAAGAGAGGAAAATGTTCGTATTTTATTATATATTTTGTAAAGAGAGGAAAATGTCCGTATTTTTTTATATATTTTGTAAAGAGAGGAAAATGTTCGTATTTTATTATATATTTTGTAAAGAGAGGAAAATGTTCGTATTTTATTATATATTTTGTAAAGAGAGGAAAATGTTCGTATTTTATTATATATTTTGTAAAGAGGAAAATGTTCCTATTTTATTATATATTTAGTAAAGAGGAAAATGTTCGTATTTTATTATATATTTTGTAAAGAGAGGAAAATGTTCGTATTTTATTATATATTTTGTAAAGAGAGGAAAATGTTTGTATTTTATTATATATTTTGTAAAGAGAGGAAAATGTTCGTATTTTATTATATATTTTGTAAAGAGAGGAAAATGTTCGTATTTTATTATATATTTTGTAAAGAGGAAAATGTTCCTATTTTATTATATATTTAGTAAAGAGGAAAATGTTCGTATTTTATTATATATTTTGTAAAGAGAGGAAAATGTTCGTATTTTATTATATATTTTGTAAAGAGAGGAAAATGTTCGTATTTTATTATATATTTTGTAAAGAGAGGAAAATGTTCGTATTTTATTATATATTTTGTAAAGAGAGGAAAATGTTCGTATTTTATTATATATTTTGTAAAGAGAGGAAAATGTTCGTATTTTATTATATATTTTGTAAAGAGAGGAAAATGTTCGTATTTTATTATATATTTTGTAAAGAGAGGAAAATGTTCTGTATTTTATTATATATTTTGTAAAGAGAGGAAAATGTTCGTATTTTATTATATATTTTGTAAAGAGAGGAAAATGTTCGTATTTTATTATATATTTTATAAAGAGAAGAAAATGTTCGTATTTTATTATATATTTTGTAAAGAGAGGAAAATGTTTGTATTTTATTATATATTTTGTAAAGAGAGGAAAATGTTCGTATTTTATTATATATTTTGTAAAGAGAGGAAAATGTTCGTATTTTATTATATATTTTGTAAAGAGAGGAAAATGTTCGTATTTTATTATATATTTTGTAAAGAGAGGAAAATGTTCGTATTTTATTATATATTTTGTAAAGAGAGGAAAATGTTCGTATTTTATTATATATTTTGTAAAGAGAGGAAAATGTTCGTATTTTATTATATATTTTGTAAAGAGAGGAAAATGTTCGTATTTTATTATATATTTTGTAAAGAGAGGAAAATGTTCGTATTTTATTATATATTTTGTAAAGAGAGGAAAATGTTCGTATTTTATTATATATTTTGTAAAGAGAGGAAAATGTTCGTATTTTATTATATATTTTGTAAAGAGAGGAAAATGTTCGTATTTTATTATATATTTTGTAAAGAGAGGAAAATGTTCGTATTTTATTATATATTTTGTAAAGAGAGGAAAATGTTCGTATTTTTTTATATATTTTGTAAAGAGAGGAAAATGTTCGTATTTTATTATATATTTTGTAAAGAGAGGAAAATGTTCGTATTTTATTATATATTTTGTAAAGAGAGGAAAATGTTCGTATTTTATTATATATTTTGTAAAGAGAGGAAAATGTTCGTATTTTATTATATATTTTGTAAAGAGAGGAAAATGTTCGTATTTTATTATATATTTTGTAAAGAGAGGAAAATGTTCGTATTTTATTATATATTTTGTAAAGAGAGGAAAATGTTCGTATTTTATTATATATTTTGTAAAGAGAGGAAAATGTTCGTATTTTATTATATATTTTGTAAAGAGAGGAAAATGTTCGTATTTTATTATATATTTTGTAAAGAGAGGAAAATGTTCGTATTTTATTATATATTTTGTAAAGAGAGGAAAATGTTCGTATTTTATTATATATTTTGTAAAGAGAGGAAAATGTTCGTATTTTTTTATATATTTTGTAAAGAGAGGAAAATGTTCGTATTTTATTATATATTTTGTAAAGAGAGGAAAATGTTCGTATTTTATTATATATTTTGTAAAGAGAGGAAAATGTCCGTATTTTTTTATATATTTTGTAAAGAGAGGAAAATGTTCGTATTTTATTATATATTTTGTAAAGAGAGGAAAATGTTCGTATTTTATTATATATTTTGTAAAGAGAGGAAAATGTTCGTATTTTATTATATATTTTGTAAAGAGGAAAATGTTCCTATTTTATTATATATTTAGTAAAAAGGAAAATGTTCGTATTTTATTATATATTTTGTAAAGAGAGGAAAATGTTCGTATTTTATTATATATTTTGTAAAGAGAGGAAAATGTTTGTATTTTATTATATATTTTGTAAAGAGAGGAAAATGTTCGTATTTTATTATATATTTTGTAAAGAGAGGAAAATGTTCGTATTTTATTATATATTTTGTAAAGAGAGGAAAATGTTCGTATTTTATTATATATTTTGTAAAGAGGAAAATGTTCGTATTTTATTATATATTTTGTAAAGAGGAAAATGTTCGTATTTTATTATATATTTTGTAAAGAGGAAAATGTTCCTATTTTATTATATATTTAGTAAAGAGGAAAATGTTCGTATTTTATTATATATTTTGTAAAGAGAGGAAAATGTTCGTATTTTATTATATATTTTGTAAAGAGAGGAAAATGTTCGTATTTTATTATATATTTTGTAAAGAGAGGAAAATGTTCCTATTTTATTATATATTTTGTAAAGAGGAAAATGTTCGTATTTTATTATATATTTTGTAAAGAGGAAAATGTTCCTATTTTATTATATATTTAGTAAAGAGGAAAATGTTCGTATTTTATTATATATTTTGTAAAGAGAGGAAAATGTTCGTATTTTATTATATATTTTGTAAAGAGAGGAAAATGTTCGTATTTTATTATATATTTTGTAAAGAGAGGAAAATGTTCCTATTTTATTATATATTTTGTAAAGAGAGGAAAATGTTCGTATTTTATTATATATTTTGTAAAGGGGGAAAAATGTTCGTATTTTATTATATATTTTGTAAAGAGAGGAAAATGTTCGTATTTTATTATATATTTTGTAAAGAGAGGAAAATGTTCGTATTTTATTATATATTTTGTAAAGAGAGGAAAATGTTCGTATTTTATTATATATTTTGTAAAGAGAGGAAAATGTTCGTATTTTATTATATATTTTGTAAAGAGAGGAAAATGTTCGTATTTTATTATATATTTTGTAAAGAGAGGAAAATGTTCGTATTTTATTATATATTTTGTAAAGAGAGGAAAATGTTCGTATTTTATTATATATTTTGTAAAGAGAGGAAAATGTTCGTATTTTATTATATATTTTGTAAAGAGAGGAAAATGTTCGTATTTTATTATATATTTTGTAAAGAGAGGAAAATGTTCGTATTTTATTATATATTTTGTAAAGAGAGGAAAATGTTCGTATTTTTTTATATATTTTGTAATTAGAGGAAAATGTTCGTATTTTATTATATATTTTGTAAAGAGAGGAAAATGTTCGTATTTTATTATATATTTTGTAAAGAGAGGAAAATGTTCGTATTTTATTATATATTTTGTAAAGAGAGGAAAATGTTCGTATTTTATTATATATTTTGTAAAGAGAGGAAAATGTTCGTATTTTATTATATATTTTGTAAAGAGAGGAAAATGTTCGTATTTTATTATATATTTTGTAAAGAGAGGAAAATGTTCGTATTTTATATATTTTGTAAAGAGAGGAAAATGTTCGTATTTTATTATATATTTTGTAAAGAGAGGAAAATGTTCGTATTTTATTATATATTTTGTAAAGAGAGGAAAATGTTCGTATTTTATTATATATTTTGTAAAGAGAGGAAAATGTTCGTATTTTATTATATATTTTGTAAAGAGAGGAAAATGTTCGTATTTTATTATATATTTTGTAAAGAGAGGAAAATGTTCGTATTTTATTATATATTTTGTAAAGAGAGGAAAATGTTCGTATTTTATTATATATTTTGTAAAGAGAGGAAAATGTTCGTATTTAATATATTTTGTAAAGAGAGGAAAATGTTCGTATTTTATTATATATTTTGTAAAGAGAGGAAAATGTTCGTATTTTATTATATATTTTGTAAATAGAGGAAAATGTTCGTATTTTATTATATATTTTGTAAAGAGAGGAAAATGTTCGTATTTTATTATATATTTTGTAAAGAGAGGAAAGTGTTCGTATTTTATTATATATTTTTTAAAGAGAGGAAAGTGTTCGTATTTTATTATATATTTTGTAAAGAGAGGAAAATGTTCGTATTTTATTATATATTTTGTAAAGAGAGGAAAATGTTCGTATTTTATTATATATTTTGTAAAGAGAGGAAAATGTTCGTATTTTATTATATATTTTGTAAAGAGAGGAAAATGTTCGTATTTTATTATATATTTTGTAAAGAGAGGAAAATGTTCGTATTTTATTATATATTTTGTAAAGAGAGGAAAATGTTCGTATTTTATTATATATTTTGTAAAGAGAGGAAAATGTTCGTATTTTATTATATATTTTGTAAAGAGAGGAAAATGTTCCTATTTTATTATATATTTTGTAAAGAGAGGAAAATGTTCGTATTTTATTATATATTTTGTAAAGGGGGAAAAATGTTCCTATTTTATTATATATTTTGTAAAGAGAGGAAAATGTTCGTATTTTATTATATATTTTGTAAAGAGAGGAAAATGTTCGTATTTTATTATATATTTTGTAAAGAGAGGAAAATGTTCGTATTTTATATATTTTGTAAAGAGAGGAAAATGTTCGTATTTTATTATATATTTTGTAAAGAGAGGAAAATGTTCGTATTTTATTATATATTTTGTAAAGAGAGGAAAATGTTCGTATTTTATTATATATTTTGTAAAGAGAGGAAAATGTTCGTATTTTATTATATATTTTGTAAAGAGAGGAAAATGTTCGTATTTTATTATATATTTTGTAAAGAGAGGAAAATGTTCGTATTTTATTATATATTTTGTAAAGAGAGGAAAATGTTCGTATTTTATTATATATTTTGTAAAGAGAGGAAAATGTTCGTATTTAATATATTTTGTAAAGAGAGGAAAATGTTCGTATTTTATTATATATTTTGTAAAGAGAGGAAAATGTTCGTATTTTATTATATATTTTGTAAATAGAGGAAAATGTTCGTATTTTATTATATATTTTGTAAAGAGAGGAAAATGTTCGTATTTTATTATATATTTTGTAAAGAGAGGAAAGTGTTCGTATTTTATTATATATTTTTTAAAGAGAGGAAAGTGTTCGTATTTTATTATATATTTTGTAAAGAGAGGAAAATGTTCGTATTTTATTATATATTTTGTAAAGAGAGGAAAATGTTCGTATTTTATTATATATTTTGTAAAGAGAGGAAAATGTTCGTATTTTATTATATATTTTGTAAAGAGAGGAAAATGTTCGTATTTTATTATATATTTTGTAAAGAGAGGAAAATGTTCGTATTTTATTATATATTTTGTAAAGAGAGGAAAATGTTCGTATTTTATTATATATTTTGTAAAGAGAGGAAAATGTTCGTATTTTATTATATATTTTGTAAAGAGAGGAAAATGTTCGTATTTTATTATATATTTTGTAAAGAGAGGAAAATGTTCGTATTTTATTATATATTTTGTAAAGAGAGGAAAATGTTCGTATTTTATTATATATTTTGTAAAGAGAGGAAAATGTTCGTATTTTATTATATTTTGTAAAGAGAGGAAAATGTTCGTATTTTATTATATATTTTGTAAAGAGAGGAAAATGTTCGTATTTTATTATATATTTTGTAAAGAGAGGAAAATGTTCGTATTTTATTATATATTTTGTAAAGAGAGGAAAATGTCTGTATTTTATTATATATTTTGTAAAGAGAGGAAAATGTTCGTATTTTATTATATATTTTGTAAAGAGAGGAAAATGTTCGTATTTTATTATATATTTTGTAAAGAGAGGAAAATGTTCGTATTTTATTATATATTTTGTAAAGAGAGGAAAATGTTCGTATTTTATTATATATTTTGTAAAGAGAGGAAAATGTTCGTATTTTATTATATATTTTGTAAAGAGAGGAAAATGTTCGTATTTTATTATATATTTTGTAAAGAGAGGAAAATGTTCGTATTTTATTATATATTTTGTAAAGAGAGGAAAATGTTCGTATTTTATTATATATTTTGTAAAGAGGAAAATGTTCGTATTTTATTATATATTTTGTAAAGAGGAAAATGTTCGTATTTTATTATATATTTAGTAAAGAGGAAAATGTTCGTATTTTATTATATATTTTGTAAAGAGAGGAAAATGTTCGTATTTTATTATATATTTTGTAAAGAGAGGAAAATGTTCGTATTTTATTATATATTTTGTAAAGAGAGGAAAATGTTCCTATTTTATTATATATTTTGTAAAGAGAGGAAAATGTTCGTATTTTATTATATATTTTGTAAAGGGGGAAAAATGTTCCTATTTTATTATATATTTTGTAAAGAGAGGAAAATGTTCGTATTTTATTATATATTTTGTAAAGAGAGGAAAATGTTCGTATTTTATTATATATTTTGTAAAGAGAGGAAAATGTTCGTATTTTATATATTTTGTAAAGAGAGGAAAATGTTCGTATTTTATTATATATTTTGTAAAGAGAGGAAAATGTTCGTATTTTATTATATATTTTGTAAAGAGAGGAAAATGTTCGTATTTTATTATATATTTTGTAAAGAGAGGAAAATGTTCGTATTTTATTATATATTTTGTAAAGAGAGGAAAATGTTCGTATTTTATTATATATTTTGTAAAGAGAGGAATATGTTCGTATTTTATTATATATTTTGTAAAGAGGAAAATGTTCGTATTTTATTATATATTTTGTAAAGAGAGGAAAATGTTCGTATTTTTTTATATATTTTGTAAAGAGAGGAAAATGTTCGTATTTTATTATATATTTTGTAAAGAGAGGAAAATGTTCGTATTTTATTATATATTTTGTAAAGAGAGGAAAATGTTCGTATTTTATTATATATTTTGTAAAGAGAGGAAAATGTTCGTATTTTATTATATATTTTGTAAAGAGAGGAAAATGTTCGTATTTTATTATATATTTTGTAAAGAGAGGAAAATGTTCGTATTTTATTATATATTTTGTAAAGAGAGGAAAATGTTCGTATTTTATTATATATTTTGTAAAGAGAGGAAAATGTTCGTATTTTATTATATATTTTGTAAAGAGGAAAATGTTCGTATTTTATTATATATTTTGTAAAGAGGAAAATGTTCGTATTTTATTATATATTTAGTAAAGAGGAAAATGTTCGTATTTTATTATATATTTTGTAAAGAGAGGAAAATGTTCGTATTTTATTATATATTTTGTAAAGAGAGGAAAATGTTCGTATTTTATTATATATTTTGTAAAGAGAGGAAAATGTTCCTATTTTATTATATATTTTGTAAAGAGAGGAAAATGTTCGTATTTTATTATATATTTTGTAAAGGGGGAAAAATGTTCCTATTTTATTATATATTTTGTAAAGAGAGGAAAATGTTCGTATTTTATTATATATTTTGTAAAGAGAGGAAAATGTTCGTATTTTATTATATATTTTGTAAAGAGAGGAAAATGTTCGTATTTTATATATTTTGTAAAGAGAGGAAAATGTTCGTATTTTATTATATATTTTGTAAAGAGAGGAAAATGTTCGTATTTTATTATATATTTTGTAAAGAGAGGAAAATGTTCGTATTTTATTATATATTTTGTAAAGAGAGGAAAATGTTCGTATTTTATTATATATTTTGTAAAGAGAGGAAAATGTTCGTATTTTATTATATATTTTGTAAAGAGAGGAAAATGTTCGTATTTTATTATATATTTTGTAAAGAGAGGAAAATGTTCGTATTTTATTATATATTTTGTAAAGAGAGGAAAATGTTCGTATTTAATATATTTTGTAAAGAGAGGAAAATGTTCGTATTTTATTATATATTTTGTAAAGAGAGGAAAATGTTCGTATTTTATTATATATTTTGTAAATAGAGGAAAATGTTCGTATTTTATTATATATTTTGTAAAGAGAGGAAAATGTTCGTATTTTATTATATATTTTGTAAAGAGAGGAAAGTGTTCGTATTTTATTATATATTTTGTAAAGAGAGGAAAGTGTTCGTATTTTATTATATATTTTGTAAAGAGAGGAAAATGTTCGTATTTTATTATATATTTTGTAAAGAGAGGAAAATGTTCGTATTTTATTATATATTTTGTAAAGAGAGGAAAATGTTCGTATTTTATTATATATTTTGTAAAGAGAGGAAAATGTTCGTATTTTATTATATATTTTGTAAAGAGAGGAAAATGTTCGTATTTTATTATATATTTTGTAAAGAGAGGAAAATGTTCGTATTTTATTATATATTTTGTAAAGAGAGGAAAATGTTCGTATTTTATTATATATTTTGTAAAGAGAGGAAAATGTTCGTATTTTATTATATATTTTGTAAAGAGAGGAAAATGTTCGTATTTTATTATATATTTTGTAAAGAGAGGAAAATGTTCGTATTTTATTATATATTTTGTAAAGAGAGGAAAATGTTCGTATTTTATTATATTTTGTAAAGAGAGGAAAATGTTCGTATTTTATTATATATTTTGTAAAGAGAGGAAAATGTTCGTATTTTATTATATATTTTGTAAAGAGAGGAAAATGTTCGTATTTTATTATATATTTTGTAAAGAGAGGAAAATGTCTGTATTTTATTATATATTTTGTAAAGAGAGGAAAATGTTCGTATTTTATTATATATTTTGTAAAGAGAGGAAAATGTTCGTATTTTATTATATATTTTGTAAAGAGAGGAAAATGTTCGTATTTTATTATATATTTTGTAAAGAGAGGAAAATGTTCGTATTTTATTATATATTTTGTAAAGAGAGGAAAATGTTCGTATTTTATTATATATTTTGTAAAGAGAGGAAAATGTTCGTATTTTATTATATATTTTGTAAAGAGAGGAAAATGTTCGTATTTTATTATAAATTTTGTAAAGAGAGGAAAATGTTCGTATTTTATTATATATTTTGTAAAGAGGAAAATGTTCGTATTTTATTATATATTTTGTAAAGAGGAAAATGTTCGTATTTTATTATATATTTAGTAAAGAGGAAAATGTTCGTATTTTATTATATATTTTGTAAAGAGAGGAAAATGTTCGTATTTTATTATATATTTTGTAAAGAGAGGAAAATGTTCGTATTTTATTATATATTTTGTAAAGAGAGGAAAATGTTCCTATTTTATTATATATTTTGTAAAGAGAGGAAAATGTTCGTATTTTATTATATATTTTGTAAAGGGGGAAAAATGTTCCTATTTTATTATATATTTTGTAAAGAGAGGAAAATGTTCGTATTTTATTATATATTTTGTAAAGAGAGGAAAATGTTCGTATTTTATTATATATTTTGTAAAGAGAGGAAAATGTTCGTATTTTATATATTTTGTAAAGAGAGGAAAATGTTCGTATTTTATTATATATTTTGTAAAGAGAGGAAAATGTTCGTATTTTATTATATATTTTGTAAAGAGAGGAAAATGTTCGTATTTTATTATATATTTTGTAAAGAGAGGAAAATGTTCGTATTTTATTATATATTTTGTAAAGAGAGGAAAATGTTCGTATTTTATTATATATTTTGTAAAGAGAGGAAAATGTTCGTATTTTATTATATATTTTGTAAAGAGAGGAAAATGTTCGTATTTTATTATATATTTTGTAAAGAGAGGAAAATGTTCGTATTTAATATATTTTGTAAAGAGAGGAAAATGTTCGTATTTTATTATATATTTTGTAAAGAGAGGAAAATGTTCGTATTTTATTATATATTTTGTAAAGAGAGGAATATGTTCGTATTTTATTATATATTTTGTAAAGAGGAAAATGTTCGTATTTTATTATATATTTTGTAAAGAGAGGAAAATGTTCGTATTTTATTATATATTTTGTAAAGAGAGGAAAATGTTCGTATTTTATTATATATTTTGTAAAGAGAGGAAAATGTTCGTATTTTATTATATATTTTGTAAAGAGAGGAAAATGTTCGTATTTTATTATATTTTGTAAAGAGAGGAAAATGTTCGTATTTTATTATATATTTTGTAAAGAGAGGAAAATGTTCGTATTTTATTATATATTTTGTAAAGAGAGGAAAATGTTCGTATTTTATTATATATTTTGTAAAGAGAGGAAAATGTCTGTATTTTATTATATATTTTGTAAAGAGAGGAAAATGTTCGTATTTTATTATATATTTTGTAAAGAGAGGAAAATGTTCGTATTTTATTATATATTTTGTAAAGAGAGGAAAATGTTCGTATTTTATTATATATTTTGTAAAGAGAGGAAAATGTTCGTATTTTATTATATATTTTGTAAAGAGAGGAAAATGTTCGTATTTTATTATATATTTTGTAAAGAGAGGAAAATGTTCGTATTTTATTATATATTTTGTAAAGAGAGGAAAATGTTCGTATTTTATTATATATTTTGTAAAGAGAGGAAAGTGTTCGTATTTTATTATATATTTTGTAAAGAGAGGAAAATGTTCGTATTTTATTATATATTTTGTAAAGAGAGGAAAATGTTCGTATTTTATTATATATTTTGTAAAGAGAGGAAAATGTTCGTATTTTATTATATATTTTGTAAAGAGAGGAAAATGTTCGTATTTTATTATATATTTTGTAAAGAGAGGAAAATGTTCGTATTTTATTATATTTTGTAAAGAGAGGAAAATGTTCGTATTTTATTATATATTTTGTAAAGAGAGGAAAATGTTCGTATTTTATTATATATTTTGTAAAGAGAGGAAAATGTTCGTATTTTATTATATATTTTGTAAAGAGAGGAAAATGTTCGTATTTTATTATATATTTGTAAAGAGAGGAAAATGTTCGTATTTATTATATATTTTGTAAAGAGAGGAAAATGTTCGTATTTTATTATATATTTTGTAAAGAGAGGAAAATGTTCGTATTTTATTATATATTTTGTAAAGAGAGGAAAATGTTCGTATTTTATTATATATTTTGTAAAGAGAGGAAAATGTTCGTATTTTATTATATATTTTGTAAAGAGAGGAAAATGTTCGTATTTTATTATATATTTGTAAAGAGAGGAAATGTTCGTATTTTATTATATATTTTGTAAAGAGAGGAAAATGTTCGTATTTTTTATTATATATTTTGTAAAGAGAGGAAAATGTTCGTATTTTATTATATATTTTGTAAAGAGAGGAAATGTTCGTATTTTATTATATATTTTGTAAAGAGAGGAAAATGTTCGTATTTTATTATATATTTTGTAAAGAGAGGAAAATGTTCGTATTTTATATATATTTTGTAAAGAGAGGAAAATGTTCGTATTTTATTATATATTTTGTAAAGAGAGGAAAATGTTCGTATTTTATTATATATTTTGTAAAGAGAGGAAAATGTTCGTATTTTATTATATATTTTGTAAAGAGAGAAAATGTTCGTATTTTATTATATATTTTGTAAAGAGAGGAAAATGTTCGTATTTTATTATATATTTTGTAAAGAGAGGAAAATGTTCGTATTTTATTATATATTTTGTAAAGAGAGGAAAATGTTCGTATTTTATTATATATTTTGTAAAGAGAGGAAATGTTCGTATTTTATTATATATTTTGTAAAGAGAGGAAAATGTTCGTATTTTATTATATATTTTGTAAAGAGAGGAAAATGTTCGTATTTTATTATATATTTTGTAAAGAGAGGAAAATGTTCGTATTTTATTATATATTTTGTAAAGAGAGGAAAATGTTCGTATTTTATTATATATTTTGTAAAGAGAGGAAAATGTTCGTATTTTATTATATATTTTGTAAAGAGAGGAAAATGTTCGTATTTTATTATATATTTTGTAAAGAGAGGAAAATGTTCGTATTTTATTATATATTTTGTAAAGAGAGGAAAATGTTCGTATTTTATTTATATATTTTGTAAAGAGAGGAAAATGTTCGTATTTTATTATATATTTTGTAAAGAGAGGAAAATGTTCGTATTTTATTATATATTTTGTAAAGAGAGGAAAATGTTCGTATTTTTTATATATTTTGTAAAGAGAGGAAATGTTCGTATTTTATTATATATTTTGTAAAGAGAGGAAAATGTTCGTATTTTATTATATATTTTGTAAAGAGAGGAAAATGTTCGTATTTTATTATATATTTTGTAAAGAGAGGAAAATGTTCGTATTTTTATATATATTTTGTAAAGAGAGGAAAATGTTCGTATTTTATTATATATTTTGTAAAGAGAGGAAAATGTTCGTATTTTATTATATATTTTGTAAAGAGAGGAAAATGTTCGTATTTTATTATATATTTTGTAAAGAGAGGAAAATGTTCGTATTTTATTATATATTTTGTAAAGAGAGGAAATGTTCGTATTTTATTATATATTTTGTAAAGAGAGGAAAATGTTCGTAATTTATTATATATTTTGTAAAGAGAGGAAAATGTTCGTATTTTATTATATATTTTGTAAAGAGAGGAAAATGTTCGTAATTTTATTATATATTTTGTAAAGAGAGGAAAATGTTCGTATTTTATTATATATTTTGTAAAGAGAGGAAAATGTTCGTATTTTATTATATATTTTGTAAAGAGGAAATGTTCGTATTTTATTATATATTTGTAAAGAGAGGAAAATGTTCGTATTTTATTATATATTTTGTAAAGAGAGGAAATGTTCGTATTTTATTATATATTTTGTAAAGAGAGGAAATGTTCGTATTTTATTATATATTTTGTAAAGAGAGGAAAATGTTCGTATTTTATTATATATTTTGTAAAGAGAGGAAAATGTTCGTATTTTATTATATATTTTGTAAAGAGAGGAAAATGTTCGTATTTTATTATATATTTTGTAAAGAGAGGAAAATGTTCGTATTTTATTATATATTTGTAAAGAGAGGAAAATGTTCGTATTTTATTATATATTTTGTAAAGAGAGGAAAATGTTCGTATTTTATTATATATTTTGTAAAGAGAGGAAAATGTTCGTATTTTATATATATTTTGTAAAGAGAGGAAAATGTTCGTATTTTATTATATATTTTGTAAAGAGAGGAAAATGTTCGTATTTTATTATATATTTTGTAAAGAGAGGAAAATGTTCGTATTTTATTATTATTTTGTAAAGAGAGGAAAATGTTCGTATTTTATTATATATTTTGTAAAGAGAGGAAAATGTTCGTATTTATTATATATTTTGTAAAGAGAGGAAAATGTTCGTATTTTATTATATATTTTGTAAAGAGAGGAAAATGTTCGTATTTTATTATATATTTTGTAAAGAGAGGAAAATGTTCGTATTTTATTATATATTTTGTAAAGAGAGGAAAATGTTCGTATTTTATTATATATTTTGTAAAGAGGAAAATGT
>NW_027633290.1:0-17500 GCF_053919585.1 Euprymna scolopes
GATTTCTCAGTGAACATTTCGACTCTGCTGCTGCTGCTGCTGCTGCTGCTGCTGCCTCATTTCAACTGCTTGTTTTTTAATCTGTTAAGTAACTTGAATGTGGGACAATTTAAAAAGGTCTCTAATACAGACATCTTAGCTGTACGTTTTCTGTTGGCTTGCACTTCCTACGCTTCTCTCTATGGAGTCCTTGTGTAACATAACTGTTACGTTCGAACCGTGTTCGTTACAGTTCAAACCTCTGTTGGACCCCCCACGCCCTCTGGTACTGTTGAAAAGGCACCAAAAAAAAAAAAAAGAAGATAAATCCGATTCCGCTTTTTGTTTTCTGTTTTAGTAAAAGGTATTACTTTCCAAACAATGCTTTATGTTTTTTCTAACTATTCATTTCGTTTGCCATGAGATTAACAACACCCTGCCGTCTCGACAACAGCTTAAAAGTCTCTCACCACCACCACTACAGAGCCACACGTCTGTCTCACCCGGTGTGGATTCTTCTTTCTCTCAGACCACACGCTAGCCATAGTCAGTCATTTCTTGTTTTCAATTTCACACAGCCATTTTATTCCACTGCGCATTTTACTTCTCCCTGATCACGTGATGTCCTTTTTTCTTTTTCTTGTCATGCAAGCCTGCACATACTTTCTAATTTGCATATGTGCTTTTTCGGCTGCTGCTGCTAATATCTTTGCCAAACCAGCTAGCTACAGCTCCTGTTGATATTTTCCTATGCACTCGTACGCGCTCTGTTACACTAGTAAATAGGAGAAAAACAAATTCTCAGACAATATCCCCCATCTTGTCACACTTAATCTTCATTGGAGACTATGGCAGCGTTCACGTGATAATGAATAATGACAATAATTTTTTTTTTTTAATCTGCGATCGGCTTGTGGGTCTCTGTGGTTTTAGTGAGTATCTGAAAGAGTGAAAGATGCATTTTATTTTTATAACAAGCTAAGTTGTCTGTTAAGATAGACTCGACGGATCGATTTTTAAATATGTGATTTTAAGCAAACACAAAAAAGCTTACTTAACTTTCATGTCGAAAATAGTAATATATTAAAAAATCATCGTCTATTGTTATGGTCCAAAATGGTACATCAGCCATTAAAGTAGTGAAAAGAGAGATAGGTATGTTGTCTGTATTTACAATCTTCAAGATATTCACATCTAAGGAAAATGCAATTTCTCCCAACTTTCTGTAAAAATTACTTTTAACTATAAATAATTTTCTATTCGATGAATTTTCATAATTTTTGGATATCTTACTATTTTCGACATGACAAATAATTTTTGTTGCTTTTGCTGAACGATAGCGTTCACGGGATAATAATAAAAAAAATGTTTAAATCCGGGATTGGCTTGTAGGTCCCTGTGGGTTTAGTGAATATTTGAAAGATGAATTTTATTTTTATAACAAGCTAAGCGGCTTTTTAAGATAGAGTCGACGGATTTTTTAAATACGTGATTTTAAGCAAAAACAAAAAAAACTTACTTAAGTATCATGTCGAAAATAGTAATATATCCAAAAATTATGAAAAATCGATCTGTCGACTCTACCTTTACAAAAACCCAAGTCAACTAGTAAGATTGGTGTTTTCTTAGCAGATCCACTTTAGGAAATGTGAAGTGACACAATAACTATGAAGATGAGGATAACAGTCCACAAAAAGAATGAATACACAAATTATGAAGCCTCGCCTCAAATGATTCCAAAAATAAAACAACAAAAAAAATCATGTTCTTTGTTTAAAAAAAAAAAACCAAACCCAAAAAGACAAAAAGTTTGATAGGGAAGTTTTTTTTTTTTTTTAGTTATTTGTTTAATGCAAACATAACATGTGGCCGCAACCAAGATTGAACTCACTACACGAGTTTGAAGTGTAATTCAAATCTTGTCCGTAGCTGAATACTTGATGCTTCGCCAGGGCTATCAAGGGTATTTTTATATTGTGACGCCATCACTAGATGGGTTGCCTACCATGGATTAGGAGAGGCCCATCTACTCTCGACAGGATAGACCGCACCAGTTTCCTAACCTGGTATTTTATGTTGTGGTACATGCAGCACCTCACCTTCCCAAATAGTCACCCATCTGGTACTGCTTAACTTTGGTGATCTGGCAAGAACCGGTGTGTCAACGTGATTCTGTCATATATTTATTATTATTATTTGTTTAGTCATGTGAATCTTTTTGCTAATTACTTACACCTTTTTATTTTTCATGCCGCTTTTGCATACGATATTATCTCTGCGTTTTGTAAAGTCGTTGGCAGCTGTCTGAAAATCTTCCTCATTGCAAATATCCGTGATGAGACGATTCCAATGTTTTTCCCGAATTCCAAAACAATTACCGATTCCGGTACAATTACTGATTCTTTATAAATCTCTAAATATTTAACTATTTTTTTCTTTTCCTGCATGTTAAATGTGAATATATTTTTTTTCAAATGTAAATAGACACTTTATAGTGGGGGGGGGGGGTGATTTATAACTTTTAGCTTTACTCTTAATTTAAAATAACTAAATATTTATTATTTCATTATTACAACCAGTAGAGCAAAATCAAATAAAAAAAGAAAATTAAAGGAATCATTTTTATGCATCGGAAAAAAGGCACAACTTTTTCCGATTCTAATATCAGCAAAAGTTCTGATTTTTCCGATTCCCGATTCTGATTAATCGTCCCAACACTAGTAGATATACATAGTCTTATACTGATGTCAGTTCGATTCCAATGAACAGGCAAGATATATATCCACCAGGCACTGTTGACAATTTTACAAAATGCAGAGATCCTGTCACACATAAGAGTGGCAGTGTACAATATACATGTCCGACCTGTACTCTGTGATAAGATATCACAAACGAAAATTTTATCTTCATTCTATCTAAATACTTCGAAAACTGAAATATTGAATTCCAAGTAAAACTAATGATATCTACAGAATTGTCATGTCGCAACAATGAAAATATCCAAACATTATGAAAAACGATAAGGTAGAAAATTAATTATTAAAGAAAATAGTTTTCAAAGAAAATAGCAATTTTAGCTTACATAATAGGTTCTTTTTCATTTCCATGTCACACGTAACAATCATTTTTTTCTGTTGAATCATGGAAATACGTATTTTATGTAATACTAGCAGTTCAACCCGGCTTTGCTCGGGCCCTATGTACTGTTCATAACTTTATGTGCATATATATATATATGTATTAAAAAGTTTCATGCATGTCCAGGTAACCTACATCTAAAATTACAATTGACTCCAAATTGATAGAGGACTTTGGTAGAGTCTGCAATGGTCAATTCTTTCAACTTTAACCTCTTGGTAGCGAAATTTTCGCCCCAAAACTGATTAAAATGTTTGCTGCATGTCTGACCCTTTATGTAAAATTTCATATGTTTGGACTCAAAATTGGCTGAATAGTTTGCTAGAGACCGTAAAGGTAAAATCTTTTGAACTTTTGGCAGCCAACTTTTTGACCAAAAACCGATTAAAAAGCTTGCCCTTATGTCTGAATACACTTTATGTAAAATTTCAAATGTTTAGACCAAAAATTGACTGAGTAATTTGGTAGAGACCGCAGAGGACAAATTTTTTAAAACTTTGACCCCCTTAACATTTATTGTTTTGGGCTCAAATCAAATTAAAAAGTTTGATCCATGTCCAAGTAACCTACATCTAAAATCTCAAGTATTTAAACCAAAATTGGCGTGTGAGTTTGATAGAGTTTTCAACAGTCAAATTGTTGAACTTTGACCCGTTGACATCCAAATTTCTGTCTGAAAACCGATTAAAAAGATTTCCCCAAATCTCAATACCCCTTATGTCAAATCTAGAGTCTGTAGACTGTAAATTAACAGAGTAGTTTGGTAGGGAAATGTACATACACAGACACACACACAAACAGACAATTTCACTTTTGTAGATATATAGATTTCATAAATCTTCAATTAATTGTGACATGACAATTAGGTTGATAAATTACTTATTGTTGAAACTGACAAAAAAATGTAAGTATTTCTCATTGTTTTTTAATGAAAACTCAATTTTTCGGTTGTTGGATTTCCCTAAAATAACAGAGAACCAATAATAATAATAATAATAATAATAATAATAATAATAATAATAATAATAAATAAATAAATGTGGTCACCTAGATCTTTACAAAACTTACACATTCATAGCTGATAGTTGGCTTCATATGAACGTGGCTTTGCTGAATATTTATAACGTACAATTTGTTTAATTCTTCGAACTAATCTTTTTGATTGGGTATTTAATTGCATAAACATTGCTAGGAATTTCCCATTAATATTTTCAGGTTGGTCATGAGAAACCTCACAGATAGTGGCATGCAGGGATCTGGTGAAACCTGGGACCAACTCATTGATTGTATCCCCTCAAAGACTCGAGTATAAGTCCTAGTACTGAAAAGTATTACGAAAAAAATGTGATAGTTTGAATATGATTGGATGTGCCCCTCTCCTCTCCTTCTGCATGCCACTGTTCACAGCCTGATGCTTACATTTCCTTCCATCAATAATTACTTAACTACTGACTTTCAAATGTTTTCTTTACTTCTAATATATGATCCTGTTCAACCAATCAGAACATGCATAGCCCCCTCAATAGCATTTCTAACAGGAAGATGGATTTGCAGAGCAGATTGAAGAGATGCATGAGATTCAGTTAAGACGAGAGATGACCTTTCATTTTGTTCCTCAAGCCTTTTTTTTTCTGTCAAGTTAGGAGGCATATTTGACCTTTTCTGTAATATTGAAGATCGCCAATTTTTGCTGGCTCTGTTTTATTTTTCTTATACTTAAGCAAGTAGTTGATTTCAAGATAATCGTTTATACACATGATAAATATTTTTTTTAATAAAAAAAATTCTTAAAATACATATTTTTGTTTTATTGGTCAGGGATCAACATGAGAAATAAAAAAATCACTTTACCATTTCTAAAAAACAGCATGAAAAGTATTTTATATTACCTGGATTTGAAGACTAAGATCTTTTATTTGGTAAAATTTTATGATCACCACACCAATGAAGTTAACTAATTAACTTTATCAAGTACCGTATATTTCGGTGTATAAGGCGACCGTCAGATAAGACGAGGTACAAAATTGGAGCAAATTTTAATAAATTTATCATATATCGGTTGTATAAGACGACTACTACATCACGAAACCATGTTTGTTTAGCTTAGGCTAGAGATTGCAATATTATGAAATATTGTTTTTTAAAGATGATTTTTTTAACTTTAAGGGTCGTCTTATACGCCGAAATATACGGTATATATATGGCATTTTAATTGTAAGATTAAAAGTAAATATAATAGAGATGGGTTTTTTTATTTGTATTCAGTAACCTTCACCTTTTTTTTATATATATAAAGCTGAAACCATTCAGTGTAGTATATTTGTACTATTAGTAAAAGGAAAGATTGAACAAAATAATATATATATATATATATATATATATATATATATATATATATATATATATATATATATATATATATATATATATATATATATAATGACAGTTTTATTTATTTATTTTTTTTGTATTTTCTTTCTTTGAAGATTGTAATGCTGGGTATGGGACAGTTCAATTAGCTGCCAACATTTTTTTTTATTGAAACCAACCGAGAGCTCTTTTTAGTATCCTCGCTGTTCCCTTAAGTGCAATTGTCTGGATCTCTTTTGCACTTGGTTCACCAGTAATATTAGTTAGGTAGGACTTTAGAGAAGGTTCTATACTAGGTATGGGTAAAAATATCTGAAAAAAAACAACAAAAAAAAACATGAGTCTTAAATTGATCTTTCTACTCTCCATAAACTTACTCGCTATCTTGCAAGTCCTCCCACTACACTCAGATTCACAGGGAAAAAAATTAATAATACTCATACTTCAGTATACATCAGTTCGTCTTTGTTTCTTTATTAGCTTTATGCTGTTTACAGAACATCATAACAGACAATAATCCGATCAGAGCAAAATAACAAACATCATTATTACAATAATTATACTTGATACCAGTGATATACGAATATATTACTTATGGATTATAAAATTCTAGTTCTTGAGTGCTCTTTCCATGGTTATCTTCATATCACACATGATTCCTTAGTTTTAAAGTTTTCTTCAATCTTTACTTGGTCTTCAGATCTATTAATTGTTTTAACTGAGTTCTTATTTTATCCTGAGTGGGCACAATGATAGCAGCTCTTGCCAATTGGTTTTGATTGGAGGATAAAATTGCTGAACTTAACAAACGGAAATCATACACATCTTCAGACATGTCTGTTCCATAGGATCTTTCTTTTTCATAGCTTCTATTAAATTCACTGCAATCGTCTGCAATTTAAATCATTTTAGCTCCTTTATATAGTTGTGCGCAAAAAATGGCCGAAAATACAAAGAGGGGCAACAGATCGATTTTTTTGTTGCAGAAAGTAAACCCAAGATCCATTTTCTACTCTTCATAAACTTACTCGCTATCTCGCAAGTCCTCCCACTACAATCTGGTTCACAGGGAAAAAATTTAATGATACACATACTTCAGTATGCACCAGTTTGTCTTTGTTTCCTTATTAGTTTTATGTTGTTTACTGAACGTCATAACTAACAATAATCCGATTTACAATCATTATACTTGATAATAGTGATATACAAATATACTATTTATGGATTATAAAATTCTAGTTTTTAAATCACTTTATAAGATAATTCTGTGAACATATTTAAGTTTGAGAATCATCTAGGTATGGGCAAAAAAGGGCTGAAAAAAAAAACATGATTCTTAAATTGTTCCTTCCGTAATTATCTTCATATCCCATCTGATTTTTTAATCGTAATGTTTTCTCCAATCTTTACTAGCTATTCAGGCTCATTAATTGTTTTACTCGAGTTCTTATTTCATCATAAGTGAGCACATTGATAGTAACTCTTGCTAATTAATTTGGATGGAAGGGTAAAATTTCCAAATTTAACAACCAGAAATTAAGCACATACTCAAAATGTTACATATTCGGTGTGGCCGGCCATTCAAATATGCTTTTCAATCTATACAATTGTTAAATCTACTTTTGTCACTAGTCTATGATATATACACACTGCCTGTGAATGAAACACAACACAGCTGATCTATAAAATAATATTTTGTTTTTAGTTCACATTGACAACAGTTTTGGATTTACAGTTATGACGAGTGTTTTGACATCAGTGAAGGTACATGGGGTTGATGTGGATATTGGCAGTGAAGAAAATGTGTCAGATTGTTCTCTATCTGTGACCGAATGCCCTGCTTTCTGTTTGTGTCGATTTAGATAAATATTCTTTTACCCAGGAATGTTTAATATTTCTTGTCATCTCGAATCCTTTAACCGATATCCTCTCACATATATCTGGTCAAATTATGCATTCCAATAGACAAAGGTTGAAAGTCCCGGATTCCTCAAATGGAATCGATCTGTGTGTGCATGTGTGTGTGTGTGCAACCCATCGAATGCCTCTCTTCCTGGTATCGCGTGCGTGCCAATCCAACAAGACATATCTGTTCCATAGGATGTTTCTTTTATTATAGCATCTATCAAAATCATTGCAGCAGTTTGCAATTTAAATCACTTTTGTTCCTTTATATATCTATAGGTATGCACACACACACACACACACACACACACACACACACACACACACACACACACACACACATATATATTAGATCACTGTCTGACTGACGTAATGAACATTTAAATTAAAATGTTTAAAATTCAACGCTATTTCACACGGTTAATGGTAGCCGAATGGATACGGTCTCCACTAATCAAGCCAGAGATGTCTCGTGTCGCGGGGTTCGAATCGTTCGGCTGGTGTTAATCGTGACACCCTGCACTGAAGAATCCCGAAAGGATGAAACACTAGTGTCTGTAGGTATTTAATTATTATAGTAAAAAAAAATAATTATGACAGCCCCTTTAAGAAATTCATTTCTTATCGTTGAGCACTTTCAGTTGAATTAAAAGTCGGTCAATTTAGCTCTTATGCATAGATCATCGTATAACGATTAGATCACTGTCTGACTGACGTAATGAACATTTAAATTAAAATGTTTAAAATTCAACGCTATTTCACACGGTTAATGGTAGCCGAATGGATACGGTCTCCGCTAATCGAGCCAGAGATGTCTCGTGTCGCAGGGTTCAAATCGTTTGGCTGGTGTTAATCGTGACACCCTGCACTGAAGAATCCCGAAAGGATGAAACACTAGTGTCTGTAGGTATTTAATTATTATAGTAAAAAAAATAATTATATATATATATATATATATATATATATATATATATATATATATATATATATATATATATAATTATATATATATATATAAAATAATATAAAAATTACAATTAAATTTACCAAAATGATCCAAGATGGTAAAATTAAAGTATATTATAAATATTAAAGAATTAATATTTATAAAGTAATCTCAGCCAGATGTAAAAGCTCGATAAAACCAAATAGGAGATAGAGCTTCTAATACGAACAAACATTTAATAAAACATGTTAAAAAACACTTTGAAATGAGTTAAAAACATATTTAATCGGAAAAGGAAATACTAGATGAGTGAATAGTCGTTAATCCGTGGAGCTTTGAAGAAATACTTTCCTTCTCATCAGAGGGTATGAATTAGCAAAATGCAGGATCGGATTTAGCATGCAAAAGTATTTGATGAAACAACAAGTAAGTCAAAGATCTTACTTAATAACAAAAAAGTGAAGCAGAGGGAATATGGTGAAGAAAAAGGTGATTACACGCGAATGGATAGTCTGGTTGAAGATAAATAATCCAGTGACGGTAAAATCCAAATATATAACTTCAAGAAAGTTAATTGAATTTCCATTTGTTCAAGTAAAATCCAAGGAAATCCCGTAATTGGAAGGTGGTCCAAAATAATCCAAAGGCAGAAATCCATGGAATAATTCACAAAAATGTGTACAAGGAAAAAAGAAAAGATTCCAATAATATTAATAAAAGAAAAATATGATATGCTTTTCACTCTACTGCCGAGGCATAAATATAAATAAGAAAGATCAGGGAAGAAAAAGAGGAGAAAAAAATCCACTTATCTAGTGTTTCCTTTTCAGATTAAATATGTTTTTAACTCATTTCAAAGTGTTTTTTAACATGTTTTATTAACTGTTTGCTCGTATATATATATATATATATATATATATATATATATATATATATATATATATATATATATATATATATATATATATGCGCAAAAATAGCTGGAAGCACACACAACTATGATTCTTAAAAGCGGCTTAATAACTTAGCCAATATCACAAAAGCATATCTATTTGTTAGGATCAAACTGACTGAACTACTGAGTGCTTTATCAAGGTCAGCTTTCTAAGAAATACATTTTATTGGAGACAAATGAAAATATTAAAAACTGGAGGAAGAAGTAAGACATTTCTAACCAATGCGCTTATTGTAACAGCACTAGCTTAGATTCCTAACTGTTTGTTTTATGTTATAAAATTCGAAAATATACATTCCCAATACATATTTTAGCTGACAATACATCTAGACTTCGAAACAGTCGTTCATGATTAGGTTTCGGCGTTTTCCGGGAACCAACAATGTAATAATAGTCTTCTCAGACAACTTTTTATTATTGATATTTCATTTGCATATATTTCCGACTTTAATTTTTATATTCACAAGGTTTAGGCCTTTTTACTCTCTGTCCTTTTTTTAGATGATTAACCAACATAATGAGGAAAACAGTTCTAAATCATTCAAACACTACTGTGTTTGCATATATGGTTAAGTGGCAGTTTTAGTCATTTAGAACTGCTTTAAAGCTTCACCGCTCACTCATTTTTCGATCAAATTTCAAATAATTATTACAGTTTATACATCCCCTTCTCAGCTATATTGTGAAAAATTTTTTTTTCAATTTTCGTTCCGTAAAACAAAAGCTTTGATGAATTTAGTGGTGTTCAAAATCGTAAAAATAAACGAATTTACTGAAAGCATGGAAAAAATTAACGATTACAATAGAAAAAATGCGAGCATGAAAAGTAATATGGTTATCGTATAAACATACATAGAAATAAATATTTTTCCTTTGACATCAATGCCTGAGCTATGAAGAAATGTTTGCTTCAAGGCTAAAAACTAAAACATGAACAAATAGCTATTACGTTATGCATGCATATTTGTAATGCTGTCGTTTGAACTTCACCTGGAAAATTTCATTTGTTTAATTTTCACACTTTTGCACCGATTTTTCCCGACTAAACCCAAATATAAAGTTTTGCATGGATTCGAATGCCCTATATATTAAATTTCATGTCTGTAGACCAATGACTGATAGAGGAGTTTAGTAGGCAAAATATTTTAAACAAATATATAGACGCATACATAAATATATGTAGAAAGAGGCTTGTGTTTACTATAACGTTTTTATGCAAATATTACGCAAGTATAAATCATGTAGAATATCTGCATGAATATAATTACATGTAATAGTTAACTAAAGATGATCATACCATAAGAAAATCGAAAAAAAAACTAATAGGGAATTAATTAAAATAAAGAATATGCAAATTAGCTAGATCTTTTGCAGATAAATGCAATTCCAGAACCCATATAAAACAAAGTTGTATTTTCCTTTTGAATAAATACAAATAGGGATTTTTATATCAATATCAATACACAAAGAGACCCAAATTTATGGGAGAATAGAAGATAGAAGAATAGAAGAAGATATATATTGGCTATAACACACACACACACACACACACACACACACACTCAAACAGAGGCCAGTGAGACAACACACAGCTCAACAAGAAGTTGTTTACATTGGACTTGAAAACAACCATGTTGTTATCAGCTGGAAAGCAGCCTTGCAACATAAAGTTCTACAGGATACACGTGAAAGCCTCTTTGAATGCGCTATAGAGAACTCCGTGAGATGGCAAGTTCTTGAGAACGTCTTCGAGTGGATGTGGTTGGTTTCTCTTCAATGCTACGCTTCATATCTTCAGTATTTTCGGGTGTACGTCCTGAGCGACTTCGCCCACTTCCAGACCTATCATTTACAAAGCCCTGCTCTTGAAAACGTGTCACTAAGTTCATTATTGCAGGCCTATGTCGAACATTGAAATGGCGAATATAAAACCTTTGCGTTGCAAGAATTGACCGCCCGTTTTCAAAGTAAAATTCAATTATCTTCACTCGTTGTTCTGTTGTAAACTTATACATATACTAAAAATTTCCCAAGAAGATTCTAATTTATAATTCTGAAAAGAGAAATTAAAATATATTAACAGAAAAAAAGTTATTTAATTTTAAAATGTAAAGTGATTTATGTGCCACACTGCATATATATTATCATGTGTACAATATAATATATATGCATTTATTATATTATTACATATTATATTGTATACAATCTATATATATATATCTATAAAAGTGAAAGTGTGTGTGTATGTGTGTGTCTGTGTGTGTACATTTCCCTACGCAATAACTCTGTCAATTTTAAGTCTACAGACTCGAAATTTGATATACAGGTTACTAAGATTTGGGAAAATCGATGTGATCGGTTTTCGGCCAGAAATTTGGCGATTAGGGGGGTCAAAGTTCAACGATTTGACCTTTGAGAACTCTACCAAACTCCTCCGACAATTTTGGGTCTAAACACTTAAAATTTTAGATATAAGTTCCTTGGACATGGATTTAACTTAATAATTTGATTTGAGCCGAAAACAATAAATGTTAAGGGGTCATAATAGGGGTCAAAGTTAAAAAAATTGACCACTTTTTTTTTTTTTTTGCTCAACATACATCTCCAAATACCCGGGCAACGCCGGGCACCCATGCTAGTATAATATATAATAATTGGTAGAGAATTTACTCCGTAATAATAAATACATTTGCATAAATTAAAATATCATATTTAAGCATATTTTATGATGAGGCAACGCCGGGCGGTCGGCTAGTCTTATTATATAGAAGTGGTGTTGTTATTTTTATATCGTGTACCAAAACCAATGATAGAAAACAACAAATCTGACTGAAATTATCCAAAAACGGATGGAATATTGTAAAATATCATTTAATGCTAGTTTTGAACATGTATATTACTTCATAGAGATGGTGGCAGATCCAATGCTGGAAATTTCTAGAGCTGAGGTTGAGGCTGTAATGAAGGTATCTAAAAAAAACATGGTTCCATGCCTATCAATCATAAAAGCCGATTTGCTGAAATGTGGAGGAAGGATTATTTTCTGAATAGATAGACGATGATGATATATCACCAGAGCAATGTCCCTCTTTACAAAGGAGATCGTTGTCATGTGAAAGTCATAAAGGACTGACTCTCCTTGAGCATGGCTTGAAGATCTATGAAAGTACTTCTGAATCATATCCTTCCCCTGATCGAAATAGATGGACGACAATGCAGCTTTCAAGCACTGAAGTCAATGACAGATGCTCTTTTTCACCTATTACAACTCTGCTAGTAATTTCTCCACCAGAAAAAAAAAAAAACTTTTTTTTCACGTCTCCAGTGATCTAGAAGAAGATTTTTGACAAATTGTCAAGAAAGGCTGTCGTCTGAGCCCCCAGATGCAAACTTGTTCCTGCAAATGCAGTTTCCAAATTCCACCATAAATCAACCATGACCGTGACTTTTGTCGTTATTATCTTTGTGTAACATTATCCGCGGACTAGCACACGTTGTGTGCAGTTTCAATCGCAAAGGAGACCAAGACAAAGAATAGGAAATAACTCCAACTCGCTTGTTCTGTGCAGCAACAACATTTATTTCCTCATTGGTACAGCCGTGACATCACCCTCATGATCTCAAACGTTCTCCGTGTCTTCCATAAGATCTCGAATGCTATCTCATCTCTCTCTTTTCATAGTCCTCTCCTCTCCATGGTGACGTTACTTTGTATTTATTTACATATGTATATCGTCGCTATGTTACATCTGAACACATAGAAATAACTGTAGAAATGTACCAGGGATTAGTACCTAGCCCACCCTTGTTTATAACCGTCCTAGACAAACTAACAAAATACTGCAGAAACATTTAAATGTAAAACTAATATTAAATTTATTGCTTATACCCGCCCTGGGTATTCTACTATTCTACTAGTTAACTTCTAGTTATACTATGGTTATAGTCTAATCGTTGAATGTTTCAGTTAAAGAAAAAGAATAATAAAAAAGATTGCTAAGTATACCATACCGACGTCGAGCCGACAAAAAAAAAAGAAAGAAAAAGAACGAAAAAAAATGCTATTTTTTAGATTGTCGCGTCTCAATTTGCATAAGACACGTTTTTGTCTCGTGTCGGCCAGGTTTCGAGTTTGAGACTTTTTCGCTTTCTTTTTATAAGCGAAATGGCACTCGCGCTAATCATGCAGACTACAATTTTCCCTACATGTAGTTAACTAGAAGTATTTTATTCTTTTCTTATATAGAAGTATTATTAACTTATTAACATTTAAATGTGGTTGAATCAATATAGAATGAAAGGAGGCGAGAGAGAAATATATAGATAGTTAAGAGAGAGAGAGAGGGAGAGGGAGAGAGAGAGAGTATGGGTGACTTGTTCAGTTAATTTTTAAATTCCATCTAATGAGAACAATTAAAGCAATGTTTTTCTTTTTCAAACATAATTTAATCCCAGAACTAAACCACATTTTAATGTGTATTATTAAATTATAGGGTGGAGCGATAATTTATTGCCCTAAAAAAGACAATACTACAGCTTTATTTTAAAACTTTTATTGAAAAAATCAATTCAGGTAACTTGATTTTGTAGTAGAGCAAACATCTATTCAATGTATCCGCCTTCAGTCTCAATCATTGCCTCGATATTGGTCGGTAACTGGGAGCATGCTTTTTCCACAAGTGCTGGCGGGAGCTCAGTAAATACTCAGCGGATGGCAGTGATCAGGCTGTCTTTGGTATTGTGGGAGGTCATGCTGATGATATTCTCGACGTATGATCCAACAAAGTAGTCAGGTGGGTCCAGGTCGAGGGAGGAGAGGGGGGCAGTGAGAGAAGGATGCAAAGTCGTAGCATTCCTTCTGAAGCCAAGCCTGAGTCTCTTTTGACTTGTGAGCTGGCACCAAGTCCTGCTACTACACTCAGGATCTATCAGCGGCCACCTAATTGCATTAGGGGTCACACTCTTCAGCACATCCAGGTACACTTTGGTTTTGATTTTCAAGCCGATTTCGAAGATGTGAAGTTGCATGAAACCATACCAAAGACCATAATCGTGGCCGGATACTTTGTTGAGTTGTGCCATCAAGCATTGAACTGTCCTGATTTGCATTTTGAGGGTGCTGGCAATGGTCCTGTTGTCATAACTTGGATCGGTAGAAAGCATAAGTTGTATGGTGGCACATCTCTGATGTCGTTCATTGAACATTGTGTCACTTTCAGATATGATAGAAGACTCCTATCGCTCTTGGGATTTGTACACAACTGACCAAATAGTAGATGATCTTTTTTTTTTTTTCTTTTTTTTTTATTACATTTTCACCCCAAACAAGGCAAATTGCCACTTTGGTGTAGGGGGCTACTATCAGGGGCAACAACTACTGAGGTACTATGCAGGGATTTGGGCAGCAAGATGTCGGTTCACGTTACACTTGAACTTCTGCACGTCAGTACTGTTGGGGAAGCAGGGACCTGGAATGGAATTCCAGAGTCAAGCGATTCTGGGGAAGAAACTATTGGAGTAAAAAGATCTTTTACATCTAGGGATCTCTACAGTGTGGGAGTAGGATTTAGCAGCCTGTCGGGTTTGTCGAAGGTGCTCACGTCGTGGGGGCACAAGTGATTGCAGTTCGTCAGAGCATTCACCACTAAAATACTTGTAGAACAGGCAGAGGGATGCAACATTTCGTCGATGGGAAAGAGGCTGAAGCTTAGATGCCAGTTCAGGGCCTATCAGATTTGCGACTCTCTTTTGAACCTTGTCAAGGAGCGAGAGACTAGTAGCAGATGCACCAGCCCAGATGTGACAGCAATACTCCATACATGGGCGAATGGTGGCCTTATAGAGGTACAGGATACTTTCGGGTGTTAGTAGTTGTCTAGCACGGTAGAGAAAGCCCACCTTTCTTGCAGCGGCCCTGGCAATGCCTTCAATGTAATTGTTCCAACTCATGTTTCCTGTGAACGTTAGGCCAAGGAGTTTGAAAGATGTACTCTCAGATAAAGAGTCGTTGGCCATTGCTATAGGTGGTAGAGAGGGTTTCTTGTAATTATTGAATGAAACTAGTTTAGTCTTGGCAGCATTGAATGCGATCAACCACTTTTGTCCAAATTCCACCACAGATTGGAGGTCTTCCTCTAGTGTTTCTGCCATTTCTTTAGAAATGTGTTCATTTGTTTTCCTGTCGTGCCTGCTATAGAGTGTGGTGTCATCAGCATATATACCCATCTCAGAGGCAATTTTGACGGGGAGGTCATTTATGAATATCAGGAACAATAGAGGTCCAAGGATAGACCCCTGGGGCACCCCCGCATTTATATCATATTGTTTAGATGTACGACCGTCGAGGACAACCTGGATTTTTCTCTTATCTAAGAAGGATTTAATTATGTTAAGTATTCTACCAGTGATACCGTATGATCTAATTTTCCTGAGGAGACCCTCATGCCATACCCTGTCAAAAGCCTTAGATATATCTAGAGTTACCGCTCTGCCCTCCCCCGCTTTGTCCAATGAATGGTATATACATTCAGTGATTACAGTTAGGATGTCTGCTGTGGAACGGGCTTGTCTAAATCCATATTGTTTGTCAGTCAGAAGCTTAGCATCTGTAAGGTGATGGACTAGAGCATGGTTAATTAAGGTCTCAAATATTTTGGCAAAAAGTGGGAGGAGGCTAATGGGGCGATAATTTGATGGGTCAGCCCTTTCGCCAGAATTCTTGAATACTGGTACCACAGAAGCAGTTTTCCAACAGCCCGGAAAGCAAGCTTCATTAAGGCATTTGTTGTAGAGTTTGGAGAGAACTGGAGCTACTTCGGCTGAGCACTTTTTTAATAGCACAGCTGGGATAAGATCGGGTCCACATGCTTTTGAAGTGTCAAGGTTTTTTATGATAGCATACACCTGAGCAGGGGTGGTTTTCAGATCGTCTAGCGTGGCGTCTGTCCACATAGGAAAGTCAGGTAGGGGGTGGTTGGAAGGGTCCAGTGTGGAGTTTGAGGCAAACCGACTGGCAAGCATGTTAGCCTTGTCGGTTGCTGAGGAGACAACCTCGTGATTGTTGGTTAGTGGGGGAATTGTTGATTGCCCATTATTTACTACACTGTGGTAGATTTTCTAGAAGTCTCGAGTTCCTAGTTTTTTGCTTCGATGCGCTTTTTAGTGGTTTCCGTGAATTCTCTCTTAGCTGTCGCTATTTCTTTCTTAACGTTATTTCTAGCTTTTATATACTTCAGTCTGTTTGAACTGGACATATATCGGTTAAACCTATGGTATGCATGCTGCTTTTGAGCAATGGCAGTTGTGCAAGTCGATGTAAACCATTGGGGAGAGTGGGGCTTACTATAAAATTTCCGCATGGGAACATGCGCTTCGATTGCAGTTTTGAACCAGTCAGTGGTCTCGTTTGCACACTGTTCAGCAGGGAGAGAAAAAATATTTCTCCATGGGGCATCTCTGATTAGTTTTCTGATGGCTTCCCAGTCAGCCTTTTTATAATATCTCGTTGTTTTGAGCACTGGCTCTTCAGTTTTGGCTCTAGAGTTTAGGGCGATTTCAACCATTATCACTGCATGATCAGCGTTCCCGAGTGGGCTGTGGACCTTCATTATGCAGTCATCGGGAACTGTGGTCAAAAACAGATCTAGAAGTGATGCGTGTTGTTCTTCCTGGTCAGGGAAACGGGTTGAAAACGTAACAATTTGTGATAGGGAGTGAGATATAGTGAAGCTATGAGTTGTGCTGCCCGCTGCATCTGTGTAAGTAGAGAATCCAAGCCAGTTTTTGTGGTGGACATTAAAGTCACCAAATACATGTATTTGTGCGCTAGTGTTGAGGGACAGTGCCGTGTCTATGCTGTCAGAGACTTTGTTTATTATGGTACAGTCCTGGGTCGAGGGAGAGCGGTAGAGAAAATAATAGTAGCTAATATTGTGTTGCATGTTTAGTCTAAAGCACATAAAGGCTTGATCATCTGTTTCTAGGTTTGTTTCTCTAGTCAGGGGGAGGGTATTACGAATGTAAACTCCAAGTCCGTGCATGTGTCTGTCAGAGTCCTTACGGCAGAGTGGGAGATATCCAGGCATGTTAAAGTGGTTAGAGGGGATGGAGGAGTGTAGGTTAGTCTCACTTAGTGCTAAGATATCCGGGGTGTTTGTTAAGAGAAATGCTTCAACATCAGCTAAATTAGTTCTAAGCCCACGGATATC
>NW_027633290.1:22500-58457 GCF_053919585.1 Euprymna scolopes
TGGTTTGAGGAGGTGCCTGATGAATTGAGAACAAGTGAGGATGGCAAGGTAGAGGTATGGTGGGACAAAAGTGGCATAACGATCAAGCAATTGGAACATAATCGTCCGAATTTGGTTGACAAGGTCTCAAAAAACTGGCAGATTGTAGACTTCTCAGTATCCTGGGACAGGAACGTGAGAGAGAAGGAGAACGAGAAGTGAAGCAATTATGCGCCATTGGCCTTGGAGATAAGGCGTATACACGGGGTTAAAACACAAATAATCCCAGCCATAGTTGGTACGCTAGGAGTAGTATCAAGTCGTCTGGAAGGACAATTGAAAAACTATGAATTTCTGATATTTTAGGCAGCCTTCAGACCTCTGCTATTGTAGGTACCACCAACATCCTTAGGAAAACCCTTGATCTTTGAAGCTCCTGGTTTGGAGCAAGGATTGAGGGAAATCCTCTGGAAATTAATCCTATCTCTTCAGGGAGACATTGATAAACGGAATCAGAATTATTATTATTATTATTATTAGGATAGTAGTAGTAGTAGTAGTAGTAGTAGTAGTAGTAGTAGTAGTAGTAGTATAATTTTGACCCATTCCCTCATAACTAGGAATATGAGAACAGCATATTCTTTTCATTGTTTTGACTCTCGAGTGTGTATCCGTTGATATCTTATATGCTTTTATATAGAGTGATGTGGTTCTCGGTGTCTAACTTTGTTGGATATATACTCGAGAGTCAAAACAATGAAAAGAATATGCTGTTGTCATAGCCCTACTCATGACACATCGATTATGTAACAAGTACTTCATTCTTCTAAACTGGTACCTAGTGCATAATAAGTTGGATGGTTGGTACATGGAGGGCGATTATTTAGTGATAACAGTCCCTTTGCTAGCATGTTACTGTAATAGAAAATGCTTCTCACGCAAGTGTCAGCGCCTCTGCTTAGCCTGTCATGTGACAGGATTGTAGAAGGAAAAACAAAAAAAGAAAAGCTTAAGTTTGTTTGTTGATGTTTGGCAATATATATATATATATATATATATATATATATATATATATATATATGTGGCATTAATTTGCATATGAGGGGAATAGTAACTAGAAGAAGGATGAATTGGAGAGACAGGGAGTCGAGTTTTTTGACATCCAAGAGAAAGCGTAGACATTGAACGTTGGTGTTGTAAATTACGATTTAAATTAAAAGGAATTGTGGTATTGGTGAGAAGGAGTACGGACAATGCCATCATTGCTTGCCTTTGATTTTGATATGCTTTATCCAGTAATTCTGTAAAACAACACTTATTGTAGAAAAATAACAATTAAATAGAAAAACTGCTGTTGACGAAAAATCTCTATTCTAAATCTGTAATTTGTAGCGGTCTATAGGAATTAATTTTTTTGGTTGTGGTTTCATATTTGTGAACCAAAAATTGGTTGACCAAGGGAGGCAACTCTAATAAAGATTGACATATGAAACCACAGCCATGAAACAAGGACCAACTCCAAGAATACGAAAATATCTAAAGAGCCAGTAACTTTTTTCCTTTCTTTTCCAAGGCAATAACCATTATGTGTGATGATGGTTGAAGGCTACACTGACTCAAAAATTGCACAAATAACAATCAAGATGAGAACAATAGTCCGATTAAAGTAAGTAATACAAACAATCAGCCCTTATCTAAAAAATTCGGAACTGTTTGTTTTTACTATTAGCAGTAGAAACTATAGTACTAGTAATATATCCCACCCGATGAAATGTAAGACGTACATACTCTCTACTAACCTGACAGGCAATAAGACCTCACTCTTTCACTATATTTAAAAATATTTATGTTTTGACAATGTTGTTCAATTGCTCTTTTTAAATAAAATCCGCCATTAGAGTACCTATTTACTATGCCTCACACGGGACAGAGTTAGACACCAGGGTCGTTTCCGCCATTAGAGTAACAAACAAGTTTTCTTCTTTTTAAATGTAATCTATAACTTTAGGCTTCTGTGACACTCCATCCAATGTTAAGACTGAATGCTATAGAAGTTATAGAATGCTACAGGACACATACATCAAATATGTTACCAAGATCGCTGGAAAAATGGTTGGATCACACTACGTGTATAAGGGCCATGTACGCCCTAAAATAGAGTACTGTTGCCACATCATGGCAGGGGCTGCTTGGCACATCCTATCCAGCCTTGATAGAATTCAAAACCGGCTTCGAAACCTAGTAGGTGATACCTTTTTATTTTCCCTGCAACCTCTTTCCCATAGAAGAAACATTGCGTGCCTGTCTCTGTGTTATCATAGCAAGTGCTCAACAAAACTCTAATCTATGGTCCCCCCTTGCCAAACTTTCACAAAAAACACTCGACTAGCTGCTACCACTATATAGGATTTCCCCCACTCTCTATCTGTGCCTAAATTTAAATGCAGATTCCATGAACAAAGCTTCTTTTCCAGAACTGCCTGTCTGTGGAACACTGTTCCACTGACCTGCTTCCCGGTTGAATACAACATGGTAGCCTTCAAATCCAATGTAAACAAGTTCTTGTTGAGTTGTCCCCCATAAATAATCAAATTCCATCCAATTTACACCATTAATGATTACTAAATTGCCGCCTTATATTCTTTAACTCTTATCCTCGAGTGGTCTTCGGGCCTTGATAAGTGGTGACTCCCATGTAAAAAAAAAGGTCACTAAGAGGATTTCAATATTAAACATACCATGTAGTTAAAAGTTGAACTAAAAACAGAATTTTTTTAGGTAGTTTGAACTCTGATTTTTGTTAAAAAATAAATTGGGTTTGAGATTTCTTTGAAAAGGGTTTAGTTCTGAGAGAAAATGTTAAAAATTCAAAGATTTAAAGAAAAAAAAATGTTTGTTAGTATACATGCGTATGTTTGAACTAAAATAATAGATATTTTATTTGCCTGTTGCTGTTAGTTTAAAAGTGGTGACAGTATGGAGAGACAGAAATAAAACGGACACGATTATCATGTGTCAGCTGTAGGGATACAGTAGCATGTGAACCATTTCATTATGAGGTGAGGATTATTATGCAAATATAATTGCTATTGGGAACCCAAAATGGTTAAATAACACAAGACAGATTTTTTGCTCTTAGGTCAATTTTGTTTTGGACGCCATGTTGTTTGTTTTGATGAATCTTGTTTATTTCTCACGTTAGTGAAAGAAATTATTACTGCTGCTGCTGATATTGCAAGCATACACCATCGATGAAAAGAGATTACTGCTACGAGAAACACATCTAAAGGTCCTTAGTTCATTCTTAAATTTTGGCACTATAACACATCTTTTGCTATCACTTTATATTACATGTGTAGGGAAGAAAACTTAATCGTTGTTAAGTATATCAGCAAAGAGAACAAACTACATAAAAAAATGATAATCTATGAAGAGAGTTTGATTAAAATGGAAACATATTGCACACTATATTGAATGTTTCCACACATTGATTGGGATTTGAACTCATTTTATACAAAATGAATAATTTAAAACTAAAAAAAAAACCCAGATAAAATAGATTTAAAAATTTTGATGTTTAGGTAGATAATAACAATAGAAAAAAAATCAAATTCCAAAACGTAAGAGAAGATGGTATGTCATGATCTGAAAGTCATAATTTCTGATTCTAATGAAGATGATTGATTGATCTTTGACTTTGAAGAGTGCAGATCTGGTACACTACTTAATGAGGTTGACTTATTCAAGTGCGTTTAATCTATTATCGTTAAAACAGGCCAGGTGGAATGTATAGATGGGAAATGTTTTTCATTCTTTCTTTCACCTACAATTTCGATTGTGGTCCATATAAGTAATTAAGCTATGAAAATCCAGGCTTATCAAGCTTTTATTTGCATCATCCTCCTCTATAGATGTGAGTCTCAGCCATTCAGAACTGTATAACTACACGATTGTCTATATTACATACCCAGAGTTCCCTAGCAAAACTTTGTCTCAAATAAAATGGTCTGTAGTGTGGAATCTCCTCCTTTCAACAAAATCTTGGGAGACGGTCTTTGCTGATTTGGTAACACTCTTTTTTGTCAACGAGGCAAAAATTTTTCAGAAAAGCCATTGATTCAGTTCCAGGTTTTTGGCTGGAAGAATCGGTATGGTGGACAACTCAGAACAGTAAATAATGCAGAGCTGATTATCTGCATTATTTGCTGGTGGAATCAATCGCTTACCTCAAACATTGTCTGCCTAGCATTTTACTGATGGAATTTGTGCAGTTTATATATTTAGTAATGAAAAACGATAAGGAATACACTTTTGCTAATACTTTTGGGAAGATATAGATCCGTCTTTCATTCTTTCGGCCATGGGTGAAATATTACTCTAAAGCAGAGATACTCAACCGGGGTCACATATCCCAGGAGTCCACAGAAGCTTTAAGGAGACTCCATGATAAAGTTTTTATTTTGTTTTGTTTATTGTAAGTTTCAAGATGTATATTCAGAATATAATGAAATTGATTCATTGTCTGTTTTTATTAACAAAGAAACGAATATCTGATTAAAGAAGAAAAAAATGATATGGGATTCATAGATGATAAGATAGCTCTGAAGAAGTCCATCAGGAAAAAAAAAGTTTGGAACCCTTGCTCTAAAGCCTTGGTAGAATAACTAGTTTGGAAGAAAGATTAGCACGTAATAATATCATGCAATAAGTAAAATTTTAAGGTAAAAAAAATTGCTTGAAATGTGCTAAGATTTTAGAATTTTGTGACTATTGAAGTATTCATCCAAATAAGTTTCCTATTTAAATTTTTTTTCATGGGAGTTTGATTTATTTGATTTCTTTTGGACACTAGCACTTAGAGAAAATCATATAATTTCTTTCACATTTAATAAAAGTGTACAGTCTGGGATTTAGATATGTACGTATGGTATGTGACCAACTACGATTTCTCGAGTGTTTCCATCAGCACTGTCTCCGCACCATCCTCAACGTTCACTGGAGTGACTATGTCACCAATGTTAAGGTCATTGTGCAAACAGAGATCACCAGCATACAGGCTATGCTGCTGAAGTCGCAACTACGCTGGGCACATCTCCAGAATGGAGGATCATCGCCCAAGATATCCCTATATGGTGAACTCTCTACTGGCCGCTGTAACAGAAGAGCACCGAAGAAACGATATAAAGACTCTCAGTGGTCTACTCTTGCTGCTGACCATGACACCTGACGACACACTGTTCACCATGCTGTCACCTCCTTTGAGGTCTCCCACACAGAATCTATGGGAGAAATGCTGCAGGAGGAAGATCTGGGAAGCTTCAGCAGCCGTACCTGACGAGACTTTTGACTGCAGCCACTGCGGTCAAATCTGCTTGTCCCACATCATCCTTGTCAGCCACAAGCGTGCCTGCAGTCGATGTGGACAGCCCCCTTCTTAGGATCTTTGTTCACGAAGTCAAGCCAAGAGATGGTATGTGAAGATCTTTTTTCTAAGTTAAGGAATAATATAATAAACATAATAAATTCATATAATAAACATATAAAGCAAATAAATTATAGAGGATTAGTGTTAAGCTGAAACTAAAGTGTACAAAAAAAAGTAGACAAAAATCTAGTAAATAGTTTTTTAAAACAATAAAAAATATTTTAACCTATGTCAGATATTTTAAGAAATGTCAAGTTTCAGTATAATAAGGTGGACACGGTTTTAATGCAGACTCATCAACAGTGTAATAATCAATTAAATAACTGGGTAGTAATTGATCCAATGGTTGTTCTTGATATAAAAAAAAACATGTATCAAAGGTTTTTAATTTTAGTATCAGTTTTTGAATAGGTTGTGGAAACTCTCTGTCTAAAAATAGATTAATTTATGCAGTAAATCTGATTAGAAAATACAACCCTAAATTGCTTGCCAAAAATCATAAATTCAAAGCATTTCTTTAACTATAGCAATTGATTTAGATTTGATAAAGGAAAGAGGTTGAACTTGTGTTTTTCACTCTAACGTTAGCTAAATTCAAAAAAGTGTCACATATCTGCCTTGAACAATGAGCTTGATTTGTTTTTTTTTTTGTTTTTTTTACAAGGGAGTCACCATTTTATCAATTCCTGAAGGCCACTCGAGGATAAAGGTTAATGAACGTCAGGTAGTAGTATAGTAATTTGTAATGGTGTAAGTTGGGCACAACTTGATTATTTATTGAATAAGAACTTGTTTACATTAGACTTGAAAGCTACCATACTGCAGTTGGTCGGGAACATCTCTTCTGTGAGAAAGAGATTTCAGGAAAAGAAAAAGGGCATCATCTACAAGGTTTTGAAGCTGGTTTGGGACTTTATCAAGGTTGAATAGAGCATGCCGAGCATCTTCTGCCCAGATGTGGCAACTACTCCATATAGAGGTTGCATCGGTAGTAAGATACTTGCTGCATAAATAAAAAAAAAGTTGTACGATTCGTTTGAATTGTGGGACTTTTTTCATTTTCCCTTCTTGATGAATCTAGCCTGACACTTTTATAATTTACACAAATCTCAACAAATTCCAACATGAGAAGTCTGTGATTTCATGTTTATGACGAACTGTAGAGTTTCCTGTCTCTGCATAGCCTTTGGTTTTTCTCTCCATTAATCAGTATCTTCCCAAAAGCCCTTCTCCATCCCATATGAGGAAATTTAACAGAGAAAGATTAAGGGAAAAGGAGGATTTTCATTGGCCTTTAAATAGCTCAAATGCAAATCTAATGGAAACTTTGTGTGGAATCATAAATATGTGAATAAGAAAATCTTATACACCAAATTATTGAATTGTATGCATTGTCATTCCTGAGGATTGCCATAGGTTAACTGGGTCACTCCTAAAAAAATAGCAAATTTTGGAAATGCTGCAATGAATCCATTTATATCAAATTATCTTGAATAATGTGCTTGTTAAGACAAAATGTCTTGTGTAATATATTGAATGGGTTACGTTTCTAAATTTTTGAGATCAGGAGTGGTTATTCGTATTATTTAGAGTCCTCAAACTACTGTTCACATCTTGAATGCCATTTTAACAACATTTCGGTCAATGTAATCTCCGGCCTTCTTCATATGTATCTTGTCCAACTCGGGAATGTTTCTCTAAAACTCGGGAATCTGGACGAAATTTCGAATGGAACCCTTTAATTACTTCACGGGGATAGCATGCTCTCGTTCTGCCAGCCATGACTAGATCTAAGTAATTTGCAACTGAATTTTGCTGTCATCCACACTGAGGATTGAACCTTTAACCTTCAGGAGAATATCACTTTACAATTGATTTTTTACAAGTTCTCTAACCACTGTGACACGGTTCCTTGCAGATCCCTGAGTTTGACAGAAAAATTCCTGAGTTCAACAGAAAAAATGTACTAGAATTTAAAAATGCTAACATTTTTTGAAAAATGGGTAGGATAGGGATATTACAGGAAAGGGCTGTCCCCTTTCCATGTAAATAAGAAGAATATTAGATAAGTGAAAATGAGATTAGGATAAGCCGAGACTCGAACCCTGTAGGCAAAGTTAAGAAATGTAATGTGAGAAATTACTCTATTGGTAAATTCTATTAGAATAGTTCAATGTTGGGAAAAAGAGTTGATTGTTCATTCTTTTGGGAATCTGAATATTATACATGTCAGTAAAAGAATGAAAATGCAAATTAAATTATATTGTTTAAAAATAGGTTAGATTAGAATTGAGGATTGAGTGACCGGCCGATCAGATGAATAAAGCAATCATCATTATGTTTGTAAGTGTTGTCTCGTGTCGTCATTCAGTTCATCATAAGTGAAGTATCTCCCTCTCCTTTAATATGTGTTAAAAAAGAACTATAATATATATAAATGTCTTCTCTCCCTCTCATTACTATCGTTATGTCCGTTATAAATGTCTCCTTAATATGAACCCCTGTCATCCTTAATATGAGTCCCCTGCTACACAACACTAACTCGTGTCTACAGTGTTTCTCACGAACCGTATTGATATAGCCTTCAGACAAAACTCCTTTCGCACCACACACAATACTTCAAACAAACTACATCTTTCTCTAATAATAGACTTGTTTTAAGCATTCTATTTAGAAATATTATATATTAAGTTGATTTATTTAATTTATCTTACATGCAATATACATTTAATTTATATTTAATTATTTGTATAAAACATCAGCTGCGTTTAAAAACGGAAGTAAGTTTTAATTTAACCTATGAGTTATTTCCCTTTAAATTATGTGATTTTATTTCCGTGTTTGAATTTCATAGATGAAGATGGCTATGTTTTCTGTTTCCAAAAATCCCAAATATGGTCAACTTTCAGAAAAATGGTAACAACTTAGGATATTTGGTGTATCTTAAATAGTATGTGACTAAATTCTCCGCTCAATGATTTTTTTTTTTTTTTTTTTTTTGGCAACGCCGGGTATGTACAGCTAGTCTGTACATAAAATAAGATATATATACGTATTTAAAATAAAACTATTGTCACATATTTAATCAACAAATATAAACGACACGTTAGACGAAGAAAGTTCTAGAAAAGCGTAATCAATAACCCAACGCCGAAAATAAATGAATACATCTCATATTTGCTCATTATACAACACCTGTCTTATTCAAACTATAAAGACCCTTCCTCCTCCAAAGAAGAGAAATTTAGCACAATTCATTTAGTCCGTCTGCCTGCTTCCCTCCGGACTACAACTTGGATGTCTTCAAGTCCAATGTTAACAAATTCCTAATGAACCGCCCCCTTAAGTAAACACTTCATCAAATCTCCACACTAACGTAATGTACTTGCAATAACACTTATCCCTGAGTGGCTTCCGGGCCTTGATAAGTGGTGATCACTGTGTAAAAAAAAAAAAAATGTTATTTTCTAGAAGAGAAAACAGTTATTGATAAACAGAAGCATTGTAAACAAAAAAAAGGAAGAAAAACACAAATGTTAAATGAGATGCTTAATGCACTTTCCATATAACAACTGCACAAATGGTTGCGTGAAGTTAGAACTGCTCTTTTGATGACTTCAAGGAAGATATTTGTTCGAAGGTTCCATAATTTTTAAAGGATTTTATGCCCGTGACTCTGTTTTCTTATTGATCTTATTGCAGCAGTAAACTCTATTATGGTGAGATTTGTACATTTTATGGTCTATTTGTTTGGTTTAATGAAATATTGCCTTTGAGTCAGGCAACAGCGTCTTTGGGTACGCTTTGTTTTTAACTTAATTAATAAAGTAAAATAAATAATAAAAAAATGCCTGTAAGTACATGATGTTGGTCTATAACTAAATTTCCTGCTTTTTATTGGTGGGTCATCTTATTTGATTTTGTTTCGTTGTTGTAATTAAAGTGTAATTGGAATCACTTTTTATTCTATTCCTACAATATTGGATCAGACCTTGAAATTGTCTTTAGAAACTCTTTGAATTATCATTAGAATTATCTTGAAATTGTTTGGAGTGATATATAGTGAAGCTTTAATTTTTGCATGTGGATGGTTCTTAATCCTGTCCGTTTAGATCTGACTGTTCCGACCTTTTTGTATCAGTCTTTAATTCACCCAAAACTTGTTTTTAAACGTGAGACTTTTGATCCATTATCGATAAGTATGCCCAAAAAGTCACTGAAAAATAAAGAAACAAATTTAAAGAAAACCCTTCAGTTACTTTTTAGACACCCTCTATCTCCACGATCATCTATCTATCTATATATATATATATATATTTTACATAGGAGTCACCACTTATCAAGACCTGGAGGCCACTCGAGGATAAGGGTTATTGAGTATACAGCAGTCAATGGGATAATATCGTAGTAATCGTTAGTAGTGGAAATTTGATAAATTGGATTACTTAAAGAGACGGTTCATCAAGAATTTGTTTATGTTGGACTTGAAGACAATAAAATTGTAGTCAGCTGGAAAACAGGAAAACGGAAGTGAGTTGCACAGGCGTGCAGTTCTAAGAAATAAGTTTTGTCCATGGAATGCACGTTTTGGCTTAGGCACAGATAAAGAGTGAGGAAAATTATCTTGCTCTTATTTCTACCTTACACACTATATCTGAGTCCTTGTTATGGAGTGTGTATCTCTGAACCCTCTATTATTTTAAGAGTTTTACTTTCCTTTTGATTTTGTGTTCGGTGGATTGCTTCCACCATATTTCTGATATTCATATGCATCCCAAGGTCATTTATTTGAGCAATTCACATAATGCAATTTTCATAGTTTAACCGTTTAATCAAGACGGTAGCATTGAGCACATTTTGAGGGTAATATTTCTTTTTCTAAAGTAAACTCATTTGTTTCTTCCTCTGATTGTTATATAGTAGCACTGTTGTGGTAACACCGAGTAACCTAGATGAGTATTATGATTACAATTGTTGTTGATGTTTGGAAAATGATTTGTCAGCTAAAATATTTACCTATAGTATATATGTAGTATTAACTAGTGTTGAGGTAATTAATTAGAATTTGGAATCTAAAAAATCAGAAAATTTTGGTATATTGGAATCCGAAAATTTTAGCCTACTTTTCGATTCTAAAACCGATCCTTATATTTTCATTTTTTTAAAAACTACTTCCCATTACTGGTACTAATTGTTCTAGGAAAAGTTTGTCCCCTTTCCATGTAAATAAGAAGAATATTAAATAAGTGAACCTGAGATTAGGATAATCCTAGAATCGAACCCTGTCGGCAAAGTTTAGAAATGGAATGTGAGAAATTAAGCCTATTGTTAATTCTGACGATTAAATATGTCAGCAAAAGAATAAACAATGAAAATTCAACCTATATTGTTAAAGAAATAGGTTAGGTTAAAAAATAGGTTCGGAGAGGATTATTTTGTGTGCAAAAGTATGTTTTGGACAAACACATGCATAACCACGTGAAATTAGTCACGTTTGAAAAACACACTTCTGGCGTCATAGACAAAGGACAATTCTCCATATAGTTCTATGGGGTCGTCAGTCAGAGCAGAGTCAGTCAGACAGTCAGTCAGAGAGAGAGTTGAGAGTCAGTCAGTTGGCAGTCAGTGGTCAGCTGACCCTTTGGAAGCAAAGGGTAGAAGATTAACCATGTAGATACAAGTGAATTCCTGACGTCATTCGACCGGTCGATCCGATAAATAAAGAAGTCATCATCATGTTTTGTACGTGTTGTCTCGTGTCGTCATTCAGTTACAACAGAAAAAGGTAATTCTTATTATCATCATCTTGTAACGACTCTTGTGTAAACCATTCCAAGTACTATGTGTCCCATCTCCTCTATCACAAGAAATGTCTCCCCTTCTCTGTGTTAAGAATTTGTATACATCTCCAGTCAGTACATATATGAAGTCGCAAGCATCTCAGAACTGTCATCTCCTTTAATATATACCCCTATACAACATAATGATAAAAGGACAAATGTTTATTTACTACCATTCAATTTACTACCATTCAATTTGCTACCATTCAATTTACTACCATTCAATTTGCTACCATTCAATTTACTACCATTCAATTTGCTACCATTCAATTTACTACCATTCAATTTATTACCATTCAATTTACTACCATTCAATTTACTACCATTCAATTTGCTACCATTCAATTTGCTACCATTCAATTTACTACCATTCAATTTTCTACCATTCAATTTGCTACCATTCAATTTACTACCATTCAATTTTCTACCATTCAATTTACTACCATTCAATTTATTACCATTCAATTTGTTACCATTCAATTTTCTACCATTCAATTTTCTACCATTCAATTTATTACCATATCTATAGCACATAACAATTTTAGGTAAAAATGACACTTTAAAAAATGGCATAATAAAAATAGTATAAGTGGATAAAATAAATAAAAAAGATTTCTGTTTCTTTTTTTTTCTTTTCTTTTTTCTCTTTATAGAAATTTCATTATTAAAATAAGTTACTTAACCATCTATTTTATTTTATATATTTTTTTTTTTTACTAAAAAAGTTCTTGGTCGACTATGTTCAATTGTTTATGAAACATTTAAATAAAATTTTGTCAACTTATGATGAACTACTGCTTTATTTTAAAAGAGAAATAAATCTTTAGTTGCCCTCACTATTTTCGGTCAATTACGGGGAAATATTTGAGAAAAAATAGCTAAAAATATCTACTTGTGTAATGTACGCACCCTCTGTAAGAGTATTTCTGCTTCTGTAAAAATATATGCACACATTATATGGGGTTTTGTGGAAATCTGAAAATTAAAAACTAAAAAAAAAAAACAACTTCATAAGTGAATATTTAGAAATTTAAAAAGAATGGGAATCTGAGGAAAACATATAGTATTAACCAATGATTGTTTTTTCGTTTCCTTTATACACAGGCTTTTGAATTAGTGTTATATTTTATTATATATGCTATACACATGCTTTTGAATTAGTGTTATATTTTATTATATATGCTATACACATGCTTTTGAATTAGTGTTATATTTTATTATATATGCTATACACATGCATTTGAATTAGTGTTATATTTTATTATATATGCTATACACATGCTTTTGAATTAGTGTTATATTTTATTATATATGCTATACACATGCATTTGAATTAGTGTTATATTTTATTATATATGCTATACACATGCATTTGAATTAGTGTTATATTTTATTATATATGCTATACACATGCATTTGAATTAGTGTTATATTTTATTATATATGCTATACACATGCTTTTAAATTAGTGTTATATTTTATTATATATGCTATACACATGCATTTGAATTAGTGTTATATTTTATTATATATGCTATACACATGCATTTGAATTAGTGTTATATTTTATTATATATGCTATACACAGGCTTTTGAATTAGTGTTATATTTTATTATATATGCTATACACATGCTTTTGAATTAGTGTTATATTTTATTATATATGCTATACACATGCATTTGAATTAGTGTTATATTTTATTATATATGCTATACACATGCATTTGAATTAGTGTTATATTTTATTATATATGCTATACACATGCTTTTGAATTAGTGTTATATTTTATTATATATGCTATACACATGCATTTGAATTAGTGTTATATTTTATTATATATGCTATACACAGGCTTTTGAATTTGTGTTATATTTTATTATATATGCTATACACATGCTTTTGAATTAGTGTTATATTTTATTATATATGCTATACACATGCATTTGAATTAGTGTTATATTTTATTATATATGCTATACACATGCATTTGAATTAGTGTTATATTTTATTATATATGCTATACACATGCATTTGAATTAGTGTTATATTTTATTATATATGCTATACACATGCATTTGAATTAGTGTTATATTTTATTATATATGCTATACACATGCTTTTGAATTAGTGTTATATTTTATTATATATGCTATACACATGCATTTGAATTAGTGTTATATTTTATTATATATGCTATACACATGCATTTGAATTAGTGTTATATTTTATTATATATGCTATACACATGCATTTGAATTAGTGTTATATTTTATTATATATGCTATACACATGCTTTTGAATTAGTGTTATATTTTATTATATATGCTATACACATGCTTTTGAATTAGTGTTATATTTTATTATATATGCTATACACATGCTTTTGAATTAGTGTTATATTTTATTATATATGCTATACACATGCATTTGAATTAGTGTTATATTTTATTATATATGCTATACACATGCATTTGAATTAGTGTTATATTTTATTATATATGCTATACACATGCATTTGAATTAGTGTTATATTTTATTATATATGCTATACACATGCTTTTGAATTAGTGTTATATTTTATTATATATGCTATACACATGCATTTGAATTAGTGTTATATTTTATTATATATGCTATACACAGGCTTTTGAATTAGTGTTATATTTTATTATATATGCTATACACATGCATTTGAATTAGTGTTATATTTTATTATATATGCTATACACATGCATTTGAATTAGTGTTATATTTTATTATATATGCTATACACAGGCTTTTGAATTAGTGTTATATTTTATTATATATGCTATACACATGCTTTTGAATTAGTGTTATATTTTATTATATATGCTATACACATGCATTTGAATTAGTGTTATATTTTATTATATATGCTATACACATGCTTTTGAATTAGTGTTATATTTTATTATATATGCTATACACATGCTTTTGAATTAGTGTTATATTTTATTATATATGCTATACACAGGCTTTTGAATTAGTGTTATATTTTATTATATATGCTATACACATGCATTTGAATTAGTGTTATATTTTATTATATTATAACATTGAGTAATCTTGTTGATTATTGGCATGGATGTTATGTAATCACCAGGCAACGTCAGTTAGAAAGCATTTACATTTCACAAAAGAAGTAGAAAAACAACAACAAAAAAAAAACGTCAATGTTGGGTGCATTTCGTCTTAAGAAACCAATATCTTCAGACAGCCTGATCTGATAGCATTAGTTGTGTTTTATGCGGTTCACTCGAACACTTAACTTGGTTCAAAATTGCCAAAATTCTTCGTTAACTAGAATTTGCTTATACAAAACAATGCTCATTTGCAGAAACAAACTAATCATGGTATATAAAATAAAAAGAAAAAAAACGGTTCTCTCTTGTTAGTTAACTGCTCTAGATACAATCCCATGTCCCTCCCCCATGGGCATTACATGGCATAACCTTTACTTTTTGTCCACATACACCAAACTTTTACAATAATGGTTGTCTAAAATGAATTATATACGGCACAATCACGTTGACACACTGGTTCTCGACAGTCACCGAAGTTAAGCAACAATGAGCCTTGACAGTATCAGATAGGTGACTATCAGGGTATGCTAGGCGCTGTATGTACCGCACCTGGAAGTAAAAATTCCCAGGTTGATATCGGGGCAGGGGAAGGCGCATTTAATCCCTTGGGAGAAATGCACCCTCAATCTTCATTAAGATATGCATCTTGGAGAAGGAAAACTCTGATATAAAACCTGAGGTCTACTGCCTACTCTGTTCTGTGGCAGCCATTGCACCAAACTCTGTGACTGATCAAGTTGCACTGAAAAGTATGCAAACGGGGATCGGATCTGACGTGTCAGGGGTTCCAGTTTGAATAAACTGAGTTAATTTTAGTGAGTTGGTTTCAAGACATCGAAGAGACAAGATGGGTTAAACAGGCACCCCTTCATAAGAGGGTAACGGTTTTCAAATGGAGACCGAGAAACCACAAGCCAGATATCGTCATTCACTCCAGTTCTGCTGTGACGAAACGCCTGGGAGTGAATAAAGAAATACATAAAAACATCGTCTTGGGTTCCTATCTTGAAGAATCTCTGTTAAAACAGGTTCCAGCTCCCCCAAAATGATCGACAGATCTCCCAGAGGCCCAGCAGTTGACATGTATGTCGTTATGTACATATTGGTGGATGATGTTCTGGCACATATGCACCCACACTAAAAGACAAGATGAGCACAGCCGTTGATACAGACTTATACACTAGACGATCATGAACCATTAGGAAAAAGTTAAACAGTTAAATAAATAAAAGAAGTAAATACACAAATAGATAGTTAAGAAGCAGACCATTTTTAAAATATAACAAAAAGTTATGGGCACATTTGTAGATATCCTCCTACACAATTGAAAGTGAATGCAATTTATCTGTCTTCCGACCAAGACTGAATGTGATACAAGATCAGTTTAATGAGAGAGTCTATCTCCTCCAAAAGTGGGCATTGTAGATATGTATAAAAATAGTCATGTTTAAACTTGTCAAGTAGTCCTCTCCCAAGTAGGGACGGTAATACCTGGGAGGATTGCCTCCTGAGACAGAACAGTCAGATCTGAAGGCCAATTGAAAGCGAATGATCTAAAAAAAAAATTTCAGCAAGCTTAAATAATACTTAATGGTTGAATCCATCTTAGCAAAAAGGGAGATAAGTCTGTCGCTGCTGTTTGGAATATATCCATTAAGTTTTCTGAGGGAGATTAATCAAAGACTACATTTTGCTTTTTATTGCATTTTTTTTTCATCTTGCTAGTATAAATGAGTGAACATTGATCATTGTTATTAATTTGAATTATTATCAACTAATAATATTTTAATAATCATTTAATTATAAATTTAAAAAAAAAAAAACTTTTTTCTTATATGATGTATGTATATCAGACATAAACGGTTTAAATCTGTATTTGTACACAGATGAGTCTTGTTTTCATTGGCTTGCTTTCAATTTCTTCTGCTTGGTAAAAAAAAAGATCTCATCTAAATACTGTCTTCCTGTGAAGCGCGATAAAATAAAAATCAAAACCTTAATTAAAAATCAACAAATGAATGTTTACAAAAGCAGCACCTGTGATAACATTGAATTCTTTTTGACCATATTTTTTTTGATTAGATATTTCTTTATTTTGGTTATTTTCACATCGTGATCATATTTCATTCTTGTCTGCCTCTTGTAATTCATCTTCAATGAAACCATAAGTATTGTTATCTTCACTAATTTCAAACTATATAGCTGACATGACGAGTTTAAATTCTGTCAGATCTGTTATTATTATTCCTGCAAAGGTGGAGCTTATGTTTTTGGTCAAGTTTGAGTTTAGTTTAGCATCCACATTGCTTGAGCAATCGTCACCAAACTTGCTTAAAATATTAGTCATGGTTTGACCTAGAATTGATCTAACTTTGATGACTAAATTAAAAAGTCAAATTCGCAGAAAAGATTAAATTTACACTTTTAGTGGTAACTTCAGTTCTGTTCATCATAGAGGTTCACTATGTGACCCATATTTTAGCCAATGATGTTCCATATCTTATATGACTTTGAAAAGATTGGTCATAGTCGAAATTTTTACAGTTTTTCAACTTATAATTTTTTTTCAAATTATATGGATCTAATGCATTTTTCAACTGGATCAGATAAATAGTTTTTGAGCTATGTTATTTACTCTTTTAAGAGATTAGTCACAAAGTCAAGTGTTGATGAACAGTTTTTGACTTATTAACATTTCATTGACATAACTTTTGGAATGTTTCATACAATACTTGTGGGGGTGCATGGCGTTGCCCGGGTGTTTGGAGGTGTATATTGAACAAAAAAAAAAAAAAAAGTGATAGTAGGCAGGCAGGCTCAAACCATATCACGAAGGAGGAAAAGAATGTGGAAAAAAACGTGACGTCTTTGCTATTGTGTTCATTGCCAAACCGGAAGTGAATGTTTAAATTAAGGCTAGTCAAGCAAAAAGAGGGGTTGACTTTCGAAAATATCGGCGCAAAAAAGCGACCCCCTCCCTGTAGAAAAGTGCCCAGTTGAGGGTGAAGGAAATAATGATTAGCCAATTTTTTTATATTTGCCATGCGAAGGATGGCGCTTTAAAATGATACCGATCTCGTGAAAATCCGTCACCTCTGTCGAAAGTTTTAGGCAGACATACAAACATACATACATACATACATACATTTAAACAGACAGGTGAGATTTATATTATAGAAGTATAAGACTCAGATGAGAATTTGGCTCATCCTTACGTTGTCATGTGGAGGTATGCAATCCAAAGACTGATTTATGTTCTATGGTCTATTTTAAAATCTATTTTAATAATTAGCTCCGTGTTATTAATGGTCATTAGTAATAAAATTGTTTTAATTGTTCTTTTATAAAATACTTAAAATTGATTTATCCAATTTATTTTAAATTTACTTTTATATTTAGTTTAATTTATTTTTGTATTATTAGTAGTCGACATCAGTTGCGTTTAAAGACGCAAGTAAGTGTTATTTATTAAAGATGCGAGAATTATTTTTCTTTTAAACTATGAGAATTATTTCGTTTCTTTAATCTATGACAATTATTTCCCTTTTAAGCTATGACAATTATTTCCGTTTTAAGCTGTGAGAATTATTTCCTTTTTAAGCTATGAGAATTATTTACTTTTTAAATTATGAGAATTATTTCCTTTTTAAATTATGAGAATTATTTCCCTTTTAAGCTATGAGAATTATTTACTTTTTAAATTATGAGAATTATTTTCCTTTTAAGCTATGAGAATTATTTACTTTTTAAATTATGAGAATTATTTCGTTTTTAAGCTATAAGAATTATTTACTTTTTAAATCATGAGAATGATTTAGTTTAAAAGCTATGAGAATTATTTCTTTTTTAAGCTATGAGAATTATTTCCCTTTTAAGCTATGAGAATTATTTACTTTTTAAATCATGAGAATGATTTAGTTTTAAAGTTATGAGAATTATTTATTTTTTAAGCTATGAGAATTATTTCTTTTTTAAGCTGTGAGAATTATTTACTTTTTAAGCTATGAGAATTATTTCCATTTAACCTAAAAGAATTATTTCCCTTTTAAGCTATGAGAATAATTTCTTTTTTAAACTATGAGAATTATTTACCTTTTAAGCTGTGAGAATTATTTCTTTTTTAACCTATCAGATTTATTTGCCTTTGAAGCTGTGAGAATTATTTCCCTTTTAAGCTACGAAAATTATTTACTTGTTAAATTATGAGAATTATTTCCCTTTTAAGCTATGAAAATTATTTCCTTTTTAAATTATGAGAATTATTTTCCTTTTAAGCTATGAGAATTATTTACTTGTTAAATTATGATAATTATTTCCGTCTTAAGCTATAAGAATTATTTCTTTTTTAAGCTATGAGAATTATTTACCTTTTAAGCTATGAGAATTATTTCGTTTTTAAGCTACGAAAATTATTTACTTTTTAAGCTATGAGAATTATTTACTTTTTAAGCTGTAAGAATTATTTCCTTTTTAAGCTATGAGAATTATTTCCTTTTTAAGCTATGAGAATTATTTCCTTTTTAAGTTATGAGAATTATTTACTTTTTAAGCTATGAGAATTATTTCCTTTTTAAGCTATGAGAATTATTTACTTTTTAAGCTATGAGAATTATTTCCTTTTTAAGCTATGAGAATTATTTACTTTTTAAGCTGTAAGAATTATTTCCTTTTTAAGCTATGAGAATTATTTACTTTTTAAGCTGTAAGAATTATTTCCTTTTTAAGCTATAAGAGTTATTTCTGGTTGGATTTTCTATAGATGAAGATGGGTGAGTTTTATGCTTCCATAAATCCAACATGTAGTTCCATTGGATGAAAAAATGTAACAGAATTAAGAGTTACGATATTTGGTTGGGGATTTTTCTTCCAAAATATTAGTGAGGAAGAAAAGGTTAATATTTTTACTATGCTTGAAATAGTTCTTGTTTTTGTAAATAGGTATATTTTAAAAAATTATACCTAAAAATATACGCTGTATAACAGATAAAACAAAGTTAATATTAAAATATGAAAAAAATATTTATTAAATGTGTTATGAAATTAGTTTCAATATTTTTCTAGTAAGGAATAAAATACTAATAACTCTGATACAGAAATATAAAGCTATTTCATGAGGTTTTGGACTTTGCCAGACGGACTTAGGGTTAGTAACACACAATTTAGTTAACTGCCTTAAAAAGGTTGAATGACTCGGAAGTAGGTGATCATATTGCGTAAAATTTATATTCACATCTACCCCCCCCCACTTTAAATTCTAAAATAATTGCTTTGTGTGTTCATAGGTAATCGATTTTTAAAAAAAGTAGAATCTATTTTGGGAGGAGTTTCAAAACTCTCTGCATTCACCAGATCCAACCATGTAACTTTTCATGTTTCTCAAATTTCAGAATTTATATTGATCATAAGATTTGAGAATGTGGAGGACATATGATGATGAAGCTTCAAACACTATCAAAACATATGTTTCAACTAATGTCCCTTACTTTTGGACGTTCCTATTTTGAAAATAAATAAATAATTGTTATAATTCTTTTTCTATCCTTTGCAAATGATTCAGATTTTAGTATGTTATTATGGATGATAACGACTACCAGTTGTCAAAAGTTCAGCTTTTCACAGTTGTTATTTCTAGCAAATATTAGGTTTAAAATTTTGTCCCTTAATTTTGGACGATACTGTATTTGAAGGAAACATATATCAAAGTAAATTAACAGTTTTCTTTCTTTCTTTCTTTCTTGATAAACATAACTGCAGTATCGATATTTATAAAACTCCCCTTGAACTTACAGAATTTTTTTTTTTTCTTTGTAATTAGTGTTCTATTCATAAATGTAGTAATTACAGTATCAATACTTTTTGAATAGCTTGTATCAGGTTGACAAGAAAGTTCTTGCGGTTTTTACCTTTTTTAATTCAGATGAATAAATCTCGGCTCAAGCAAAAATTTATTGATCGAAATAAGCACCATCAAAATCAGCATACTTTCGCCAACGCAAAACAAGTGTATTCATGCCAGGCTGGAATTGTCTGTTGTAAAAAAGATCAAAGATATTTATTTTTGTGATAAAGCAGAGATGAGTCACTGATGTTTTCCTCCTATGCACAAACTTGTGTATCTGTATATTTTTTTTTTTTTTTTTTTTTTTTTTTTTTTTTTTTTACAAAGGCATCACCACATTATCAAGGCCCAGAGGCCACTCAAGGATAAGGGTTAAAGAGTGTACAGTAGAAGTTGGTCAATATAGTAATCATTAGTAATGAAAATTTGGTAAATTTAATAACTTATATGGAACGGCTCATCAAGAACTTATTTACTTTAGACTTGAACAAAACCATATTGTAGTCAGCCGGAAAGCAGGAAAACGGAAGACAATTCCACAGGCGTGCAGTTCTAAGAAAGAAGCTTTGTTCATGGAATCTACGTTTAGGTTTAGGCACAGATAAAGAGTGGGGGAAATTATTGATAGTGTTTACAGCTAGACGAGTGTTTCTTGTGAAAGTTTGGCGAGGGGGGACCATAGATTGAAGCTCAGTTGAACACTTTCCATGAAAATAACGATACATCAGAGACAAACTCGCAACATCTCTTCTGTGAGATAGAGGTTGCAAGGAGGAGAAAAGGACATCTCCTACGAGGCTACGAAGTCTATTTTGAACTCTATCAAGGCAGGACAAGTATATACTATATATTATGTATATATATGTATACATATATAATATATAATATATACAGATATATATATATATATATATATATAGATATATAGATATATATCTGTATATATCATATATTATGTATATATATGTATGCATATATAATATATAATATATAATATATACAGATATATATATATATATAGATATATATAGATATATATCTGTATATATTATATATTATGTATATATATGTATGCATATATAATATATAATATATACAGATATATATATATATATAGATATATATAGATATATATCTGTATATATTATATATTATGTATATATATGTATGCATATATAATATATAATATATACAGATATATATATATATCTGTATACATTATATATTATGCATATATATGTATGCATATATATGTATGCATATATATGTATGCATATATGCATATATATATATATATGTATATATATACGTGCACACACACACACACACACACACACACACACACACACACACACACACATATATATATATATATATATATATATATATATATATATATATATATATATATATATATATATATATCACTATTACTCACTCTGTCCTGCCATGTGATACCAAGTATCCTACGTATACACCTCATATGGAAGACCCGGAGTTTCCTCTCTTGTGTTGAGTATGTAGTCCAGGATTCACTCCCATACAGTAGAACACTGAGAATGCACGCTCTGTAGACGGTCATCTTGGTGGAGGTGGTAAGGTGCCTGTTTTCCCAGACTCTTAGTTAGTTTAGAGAGGGTTGTGGATGCCTTTCCAATCCTTTTGTTTAGCTCTACATCCAATGAGAGGGTGTCTGATATATATATATATATATATATATATATATATATATATATATATATATATATATATATATATTTATATTACACGTGCACATATGTAAAAATTAGAAGATAGATTTTACTAAAAAAAAAACTCGTTTTACTTGTACTCTGGAAACTGCATTCTAATGTTTTTTCAAAACCAAAACTGTTGATTATAATACTTTTGTGACGAAACAGATTTATCCAAGGAAACGGTGGAAAAAGTTGTTCAAATTTTAATGAAATTATCAATATTTCTAATATTAGTAAATACTAGACTACCCGTGACCCGTTGGGTCAGTATGTTATATTAGCTATGGAATTCATGTATGAGCATGACACTTGTGACGTAAAGAAAATAGTTTTTTTTTTTTGGCATAACAGAAACATTTCTACGAAAGTATATTAAAATGAAAAAAGAATATAGATAGATTTCTATGAGTCGTTCTGTTTATTATAATTGATTATTTTTGAAATTTTTTTTTACAGTTATTGAATTATAAGTGGTTGGCCATACTTATAGGTAAATGTGCACTGAACAGATGCCATAATACTTATTATAGTTAAATTCAAAGTTTGATATATCTGCTTTTGTTTACATCGTTCATTTCTGTATTACGTTTAAGTTATTTTAAACCCCACTCTTCCCATGTGAAATAATAATTTCGAAATAATCACGTTAATATTTCAGCGTCTCAATTGTTCTTTTTTTTTCGCGTTTAAATTATCCAAATAAACAATTGTTGATACTGTCTGCTTTTTTTTTACATCGTTTATTTCTATTATTTCTATATTTAAGTTATTTTAAACCCCACTCTTCCCATGTTAAATAATAATTTCGAAATAATAACATTAATATTTCAGTGCGCAGGTTATGCGTTCATGCGCAACCGGATGTCGTAAACCGGAAAGTGGGTTACATACATCGTTACAAGGTCATTTGAGTTTTATAATTATATATTGAAATAATTGCATATTGAATAAAATTGTGTATTCAAATTGGAAGACACTGAAGGATATACTGAGTGGTAGATGGATCCAAGGCATGGTGGTGAAATGAGGAAATCGAGAAGTGTATCAACGAAAAGTAGAAATGAAAGAACAGTGGATCAAAGGTTTAGTAAATAGGATGTACATGAAAAGGCAAAGAGGGCATCAATAATATATATTTTTTTATTACATTTTCACCCCCAAACAAGCAACATTGCCACTTTGGTGTAGGGGGCTACTATCAGGGGTAACATCTACTGGGGTACTATGTAGGGATTTGGGCAGCAAGATGTCGGTTCACATTACAATTGAACTTCTGCACGTCAGTACAGTTGGAGAAGCAGGGACCTGAAATGGAATTCCAAAGTCTAGCGGTTCTGGGGAAGAAACTACTGGAGTAGAAAGATCTTTTACATCTAGGGATCTCTACTGTGTGGGGTGAGATTTAGCTGCCTGTCGGGTTTGTCGAGGGTTTTTACGTCGTGGGAGCACAAGTGCTTGCAGTTCGTCAGAGCATTCTCCATTAAAATACTCGTAGAACAGGCAGAGGGATGCAACATTTCGTCGAGGGGACAGAGGCTGAAGCTTAGATGCCAGTTCAGGGCCTATCAGATTGGCGACTCTCTTTTGAACCTTGTCTAGGAGCGAGAGATTAGTAGCAGATGCACAAAACAAATATGGCGCCTTGAAAAGCTAATAAAAGACATAAAAAGCAATGATATAAAGAGAAATATTTTTTTTGCTTCTGTTTTCCTGTCTTCTTCTTCTTCTTCTTCTTCTTCTTTGAAGCAACCCAACACCTTTAGTAAACAATGGCATTTAATTTACAAACCACAAAGCAAATTCTCAAAAGTCTCATCATTAAAATCAGGTGATACACTACCGAGGATTCAACTAAAAAAGAACGACGTTTAAAAATGAAAAAAAAAAAAAAAATTGCTACAGCTTTCAAATTTCACAAAATTAGTATTTTATTTCTTCTCTTGCATGACATAAAATTGGTTGTATCAACTTGAACTTTTCCTTTGTCAGAAACATCGTTCATTGAGAGATGAAGACTAAGGGGCAAAATAAGGGGGAGCGAAGGTTATATGTCAGTTGAAAAGCATCCATAAGTGCTTTATATACTCTCTTCTTGTCTTATTTCCAGACGGGAATATATATATATATATATATATATATATATATATATATATATATATATATATATATATATATATATATATATATATATAACTACTTCATTTACTCACATAAAATTAATATACGAAAGTATAAATTTATATGTAAACTTTAAGTATTTACTTCAAAAGTGCGCAATACGTAGGTAGAGCTAGTTAGTTAGTTATAAAATATATATGGCGATTAAGCTACACTGAATATTCCGCGTTTCATCCACTCAAGGATTCTTCAGGCTTATTCTTCAGGCATATAAGCCTGAAGAATCCTAGAGTGGATGAAACGTGGAATATTCAGTGTAGCTTAATCGCCATATATATTTTATAACTAACTAACTAACTAACCATATATATGTATATATATATATATATATATATATATATATATATATATAATTATATATATACTTCATACTATATATATATATATATATATATATATATATATATATATATATATATATATATATATATACAAAATATCATTGGATGTAATGTATTATAAAGACAATCCCAGCTAAATGAAAATTGCTCAATATACCAGATAGAGCAAATAAATCATAATTTAGTAATTTAAATTTTATTATTTGAAACGGTTAAATTTCAAATCTAGAATTTTTATTATATGCAAAACAAGTAAAATTCCTTAATGTATTTGCTAATATGTTTCCTCTGAGGAGATGAATAAACATCGGAAACTCGGGGTTATATTTATCCAGAGAAAATTGGAAAAGAAATTAACTGTTATAAAAAAAAACATGCATTTTGCTTTTGTGGATCTGGAGAAAGCTTTTGATAAAATGCCAAGATAATTTGCCAGGTGGGTTTTGCAGAAACTATTGACAACTGAGTGGCTGTAATTGTGTTTTAGTGATAACTTTGATGTTAAAGTAGGAGCACGTCAGGGTTTTGTATTTGTGTGTTAGAAGTATTGTCCAGGGAATTTTGTATCGAGTACCCATAATGTTGTCTGCCGAGGATTTTGAAAAAAAACAAAAAAAACGGTAGACTTTCTCATTAAGTTAATAGAAAGTGAAGGTCAGAGAGCGAATGTTAACAATGATTGTGTTATATAGCCGTGTATATAATGGACCGTGTCGTCTATGTATTCATATAATTATGTATACCATCTATATAACGAGTATATATGTATATTAAGTGTCTATATAATGTTTATCATACATGTGTGTGTGTGGGAGTGTTTACACATATGAAATCAGATAGTTTCCAATCAGAGAAATAAACATTTGAGCGACATTTCTGTAACGGGACGAATAAACAACTTTGTTTGCTTGACACCAGACAAAGGAGGAACATACCTTCTTCATAGTCGCAACACATCGGACCAAAGGACGCAGCTCTTTGATTTGCTGTCGAAATGAAAGATACTTCCCTTCAAAGAACTCATGATCACCAATTTATATTTTAGATTTAACATTTATTTCTATGGTTGTCTGCTCTCAGACTGCACACCTTTTGCTTTTTTGTGTCTTACATTTTCTATAGTTAGCCAATCAAATACTTCCACGATTGATCTGACAATTCTCCTATTAAACTCTAACTCCTAAGCTCTCTCTGTCTGCACAACTCCACAACTCCTTCTAACTGATCTATTCTTCGAAATATATGAAAATCCTTTCTTTGTTAGTTCGACTCTCTGACGTCACATAACGAGGTCAGTTCTTATTCCAGGTCATTGTTTTCATAACTAAATTCCATTTATGTTTCTAAAATTCCTAAATCTTTCATTATAAATATCTAACTGTAAAAATGTCCCTCCATACATTCTTTTTGCTATTGAAATATTTTTCTCAACACATTTCTTTCTGTTACCAAAATATTTTCTATTAACTAAACATTGACAATTACAACCACTTTCACTTCAATTAGGTAATCCAGCGTTTTCCGGAATAGTAATATTTAACAATTGTACTGTTGGAAAGTTTCTAAAAAGAGGACAATTCCCAAGTTCAGTTAGCAAAAGCGAGTCAGATGCAACCCAATCTTTTGTGGTGTTTGTAAACATTAGACACACAAGAAGTTCAGAGGAATTACAGATGGGTTCAGAAAGGATAACCAGTTTAGGTTCAAAAAGTGTAAGACAATGGAAACGGATGAGAAATGGATAAATAATATCTGCATGACGAAGCTATTGAGATTATCAAGGAGTTTTGTCTGGAGCACAGCGTGAAACATATGCTAATGTCATTGAAAGAGTTAGAAGTAGATAGAGTAAGTTCAGATAACTTCTGCCATTACTAACCAGCAGTGCATTACCATTATCGACCAATAAAATAAAAAGCGGAATGATATGAGAAGGATACCGTAGATATGTAAAATGAGTCTTAGACAGGCTTAGTTTTGGTAATTTCAGAGGAAGATTTAACTTGGATATTATAGGGAGATATGTCTAAACAGGAAACTTTGACGCTATGACCGCATTAAAAGAATGGGTGAGCATTGTTGTGTTAGTCAAGGTAGCAAGTCTCGTTCACAGGGCAAGATAAACATGGACTCACACGGGCTTCAGAAAAAGGGATAATTGAAAACCTGGCCAAAGATAGGTTAATTTGGAAGTCAATTTCTTAAAGTCGTCCAGCTTGTAAATCATTTAACGGGATATGATGATAAGACTATAAAACGCTTTGGATAATCACAGATTTTAAAGGAATTCTATTGAAATTGTCATATTTTAAAAATCAAAGTCATCAAAGTACCACCATTTTGCTCAGAAATGAATATCCTTTCATATGTTTTAATAAATAATGATCTACATGATATATTTGAAGAGTTTTTGGCAAATTAATCATAAAAATGTGAAGACTATGAAAATGGCATTTTTTGTAAAAGGAATTTAATCATGAAATTTGGAAACCTATACAGAGAAACAGCACTTTCAATTTTTTTTTTTTTTTGAGAGATGAAATAAACTGGCCTTCTCCTTTTTTTTTATTATCTTAAAAATAAAACATCAACATGATAAGTATCGAACATCTAAAAATAACTAAATCAATCTTTTTACTCTTTATACTGATTAAAATTATAATTGTATCTTTTTCTCTTTTTGAAGTATCAATTTTTAATTACGCTATCCCCCAAAAAAATATTGTCTTCTTTTCAGCGAAAATCAAGAAGTTTGACTGTTTTCTAAAACTAGTATCGCTAATAATGCAATCAGCAGTAGTTGCTGTTTATAAAACTAGGAGCATGCTTAAAAAACATAAAAAGAAAATACTTTTTATTTTCTTAAAATTTAAGCTAATGCAGCTTGTAGATCTACTAGTTTTCAAATATACTCACCTTTCACACTAGTAAGAAATGACTTTGTAGCAGCCAATTAAAAAAAATAAATGAGATTGTACTTTTTTAGGCAATTCCGTATGAACAATCTTGGTGTAAAAAAAAAAGAAGAAAAACAAAAATAAAGAAAATTTAGAATTTAGTGTAGGAGGGCAGATTTGCATCTAAATTTAATGTAAAATGATCCCTTTTTTTCCTGCCATTCTTGCCGTTTAGAGCAATTAGTCCTCCAAATTCTTTTGATATTTTTTAATATAAAATAAAAAAGTTATTACTCTATCACAAACTTTAGTTAGTACTCACCTCCTAAAAGTGCCTTCCCTTGAACATGTTGTACCACTAACCCTACATTTGAGTAAAAAACATTCTCACTCTCTAAAAAGCCCTCCATTAACCTCATCTCTAAGCCTAGATATAAGTAACAAAACCCACTTCTTCTAAAAACCCTTCCTTAACCATACCACTGGCTCTAAGTGGTATTCAACAAAATCTTTTAAAACTACACAATTGTAAAAAAATATCAACAAAAACAGACCCTTTCCACTCAAAGAAAAACGCACATGATTTATCTCCCATAGATAAAGTTGTTAACTGCCCTAAAACGCTAGTATTGACTTAAAATCCGGGATCATTAAGTTCTAAAATAGTTGTGTGTGTGTGTGTTTTCATTCTGCCAAGTGTTTTAGTATTCACATATTTTGAAGAATTTTTTTTTTTTTGACATCGAGGTCACCACTTATCAAGGGCCGAAAGCCACTCGGGGATAAGGGTTATTGTGTGTACAGTAATCAATGAGATAGTATTGTAGTAATCATTAGTATTGGAGATTTGATAGAGTGTCTTACTTAAGGGGGCGGTTTGTCAGGAATTTGTTTATGTTGAACTTGAAGACATCCAAGTTGTAGTCAGGTGGGAAACAGGCAAACGGAAGAGAGTTACACAGGCGTGCAGTTCTAAGAAAGAAGCTTTGCTCATGGAATCTACGTTTTGATTTAGGCACAGATAAAGAGTGGGGAAAATTAATGACAGTAGTTTCAGCTAGGCAGGTGTTTTTCTTGAAAGATTGGCGAGGGGGGACTACAGATTAGAGCTCAGACGAACACTTGCAATGGAAATAACAATAAAACAAAGACAGGCTCGCAACGTCTCTTCCGTGGGGGAGAGGCTGCAGGGAAGAGAAAAGGGCATCCCCCACTAAGCCATGAAGTCTATTTTGTACTCTGTACGAAGGCTATTTTTAGCAGCTCCTGCCCTGATGTGGCAGCAGTACTCCATCCTTGGACGTACTTGGCTTTTATATAGATAGAGAATTGCATCAGTAGTGAGATATCTCCTGGAGCGGTAGAATGATCCCACGATTTTCCCAGTATCGTTGGCAACAGACCTGATGCACATGTTCCATTTCAGATCAGGAGTAAAGGTAAAATCCAGAAGCTTGTCAAAACATGGAGCCTCCCCAAGACAAGAGCACTCCAGTTCAATTGATGCCGGATGAGGATCAGAGCGTTGATGATGATAGAAGCTTGGTTTTGGATGCATTAAAAGTAACCAGCCACCTCTTCATCAGCATAGATGTCAACGAATGATTTAAGTATGTGTTTTGGGAGATCATTGATGTAGATCAGGAAGAGAGTTGGGCCCAGGATGGACCCCTGAGGAACTCCAGCATTAATACTGTGGGCCTCTGTTTTCTGCCCAGCAACCACTACTCTTATGAGCCTATCGGAGATAAATGATTTAATAATTGAGAAAACATTTCCAGTGATACCGTAGCTGGAAATCTTGTGAAGTAGGCCCTTATGCCATACTTTATATAGATGAGAGGGATTTAGTGGTAGATGTAAATCCATAATATATTGTAATATATTCGTTTTTAAACATATTTTGAGGAGGTGAGGGCATTTAGTAGAAGGTGTAAATCTACAATATATTGTATTATATTCGTTTTTTAACATATTTTGAGGAGGTGAGGGCATTTAGTAGAAGGTGTAAATCTACAATATATTGTAATATATTCGTTTGTTAACATATTTTGAGGGGGTGAGGGCATTTAGTAGAAGGTGTAAATCTACAATATATTGCAATATATTCGTTTTTTAACATATTTTGAGGAGGTGAGGGCATTTAGTAGAAGGTGTAAATCTACAATATATTGTAATATATTCGTTTTTAAACATATTTTGAGGAGGTGAGGGCATTTAGTAGAAGGTGTAAATCTACAATATATTGTAATATATTCGTTTTTAAACATATTTTGAGGGGGTGAGGGCATTTAGTAGAAGGTGTAAATCTACAATATATTGTAATATATTCGTTTTTAAACATATTTTGAGGAGGTGAGGGCATTTAGTAGAAGGTGTAAATCTACAATATATTGTAATATATTCGTTTGTTAACATATTTTGAGGGGGTGAGGGCATTTAGTAGAAGGTGTAAATCTACAATATATTGCAATATATTCGTTTTTTAACATATTTTGAGGAGGTGAGGGCATTTAGTAGAAGGTGTAAATCTACAATATATTGTAATATATTCGTTTTTAAACATATTTTGAGGAGGTGAGGGCATTTAGTAGAAGGTGTAAATCTACAATATATTGTAATATATTCGTTTTTAAACATATTTTGAGGGGGTGAGGGCATTTAGTAGAAGGTGTAAATCTACAATATATTGTAATATATTCGTTTTTTAACATATTTTGAGGAGGTGAGGGCATTTAGTAGAAGGTGTAAATCTACAATATATTGTAATATATTCGTTTTTTAACATATTTTGAGGGGGTGAAGGAATTTAGTAGAAGGTGTAAATCTACAATATATTGTAATATATTCGTTTGTTAACATATTTTGAGGAGGTGAGGGCATTTAGTAGAAGGTGTAAATCTACAATATATTGCAATATATTCGTTTGTTAACATATTTTGAGGGGGTGAGGGGCATTTAGCAAAAGGCGTAAATCTACAATATATTGCAATATATTCGTTTTTTAACATATTTTGAAGAGATGAGGGGCATTTAGCAGAACGTGTAAATCTACAATATATTGCAATATATTCGTTTTTTAACATATTTTGTAGAGATGAGGGGCATTTAGCAAAAGGTGTAAATCTACAATATATTGCAATATATTCGTTTTTTTACAATTTTGAAGAGGTGAGGGGCATTTAGTAGAAGGTGTAAATCTACAATATATTGCAATATATTCATCTTTAAACAATCTGTATGCATAATAATATGTATAACGTTTCGTTCGATGTAACCTTCGACCTTCTTCAGCTGCAGCTTGTCGAACTCAGTAATCCTTATGTTAAATTGTGTCAAATTTTCAATTTGAGAGATACTTTATTAACTTGTGTAAAGATTTTTTATTTGTTTACTTACTCTTTTAACCTTTTTTTTTATCAAAGGATTTATCTTTAATGGACTTTTTCTCAAGTGCTTTAACGTATCTGTAACAAGAGAGAAAGGAAAAAAGGAAAAGAAATGAAGCAGATATGTAAAGATTTCAAATCTCTACAACGTTGAAATGTATTAGTGTTTTCAACAAAGCAGTTGACATCAAACCTGAGGATTACATTAGCTTGCATTCTATCATCTTAAACGTAATTTATATTAATGTTAAAGCGAAAAAGGGTAACGGGTTTAAAGAACCTGTAAAAATCTATGCAAAACAGAATAATTATTTGCAGCTAAGCGTTACGTTTTTGGTAATTGGATTTTAAAGAAAGTAGCTGATCAATGTAGAAATCCTATTTAGATTATTTGCATAGCAATGAAGATGTATTTTCATTTTTTTTTTTTTTGTCGGACTGTTATCCTCATCCTAATAACTGTCGGTATTTTCATTACATTTCGGCCAACTCATCCTCTGTCCTTCTTCAGGTTGATCACGATGGGATAGGGATGCAGAGTCTTGTAACTGTATCCCCCAGTAATTACTGCCTTCCATAGTTGTTGTTGTCTCACCAGGTTTTCGCCAACTAATTATCTGGCCTGCTTTGAGTAGGATTGAAACCGCTATCTTCAGACAATGTTCACCTGGAACTGTAGAGACTCAACGCCTCTATCGACTGCGCCACAAACTCCAAACAACTATGAAGATGAAGATAAAATTCTGCAAAAAAAAAAAAAAAAAAAAAATGAATACGCAAATTACGAAGCCTCATCTCAAAGGATTCCAAAAAAGAAAATACTATATAATAGCAATGGAGATGTTCAATGATTTAAAGTAATCATGTACTAAAGACTCGATGTACATAAAATGCACTTCAATGTTAAAGAAGGATCTCCTCGTGCAAATTATGTGAAATATAAAAGGCTGAATATTTGTATTCTTACATAAACGCCCTCCAGTCTATCCATCTCTATGCCTGCTAATTAATCTTAAGATATAAGATGTATGAACTAGGAATGATACCTTATCACATTGTCATTTATTTTTACAAAAAAAAGTTTGTGAGGGAGCCAAAACATTTCTTTTTATTACTAATGTTACATAGAATTTAAATTATAGTTGCGTTATGCAACATTAAATAGATTCTCAAAATTTAAGCAAATTTTGAACATTATAAAATCATATAATGGGAGATTAGTTCTATTCTGTCGAACTAAAAGCAGCAAAAATTACCATAGCTTCATTAAATGTTAGTGTTATTATTCTTATTGCTATTATTAATGCTAAACAATCAAGGCAGCCATTTTTCATATGTAAGAGTTATTTTGAAGAGTTCCATTAAAGGGAGATAATCCGGAAAGTTTATCATAACATCTATATTACATTTGTTAAATCCAATAGCTTCAGTTTTGTAATCTATTTTCACACACTGTAGTTGATATTTTGTACTTATTATGAGATGGTTATTTCAGTTAGTATTCGATATATTAGATTAGTTCTTCTTTGGATGCATGAGTTGTGAGTGTAGGGATCTGACAATTTTCACTGATCAATATAAATAAATTCAAAGTGAAAACAACTCCTTATTTAAGCTAATTATGTTTTACTTGTTCATTATTTGATAGTGATTTATGCGAAAGATGGTGCAGGCATTTATATATTTTGTAGATGATTGGATAGGATTTAATATCCAGGAATGTTGAAAATTGACACAAGAGGAAACTGCTTTAAATGTTGCATAACAATGAAAACTAGAGGCACCCGTGGAAATTCCATGGAATAAAACATATATTTAATAAAAAAATGTTTTGATATTGTTGGAATTCTTTTGTACCAATAATGGTGCATCCCCCCTGTTTACATTTATTATTGTTTATCTGGTTCTTATATATGCTTTTTCGTATTTTGTATCCATTATGATTTTTAGTTTCGTATATTTTTGGATTTGTACGAAACTCCCTTTAATTTGGAGAAAAGAGAAATGCTAGCTCTGTAATGACGTCACGAGCTCAGCACGTATTTCGTCCTTTTTTGAAATTCTGCTGACGTGGAGAGTGAACGTGTTCATTGCCCGGCGCTGAAAATGGAATTTTGAAGAGCCTCCTTCAAAGAAGTAATCCCCCGGCAAGAAATTAATACCCGGCTGTGACACGACAGACTTCTGAAAATTAACTACGTGGCTGCGGTTTTGCGCGTATTTATTTTACAAGGAGTGGAATTAAAAAAAAATACCTTTTCAAGTGACAAGGCATTTTGGAATTTCCTATCCGGACAAGCGACGAGGTTTTGCTCCTGAAATTCATCTGTGTGTCTACGGTTTGCACGCAAGCATAGAGGGAGAGAAAATTCTAAAAGGACTTTAAACAAAAAAAAAAGAAAAAGGCACGTGCATGACTGGCTTTCAATTTGTGAGTACGCTCCTAAAATTAATTTCATATGCGAGTGTGATTAGGAGATACTACTATTTTGTACATTATTATTGTATTTGTTTATGGATACACACAACTTCTTTATAAGAACCAGTGTTGTTATTTTTTTCATTACATGTTACTTTTTTCATAATATGTTTACTTGGCGTTTCTTAAGTTTAATGCCCGCAAAGGGAAAAATTTGCAACTTATTGTAAATAAAGTTTCTTCTTCGTTTCAAATCAAGACCTTTATATTTAATTCTTTACCCCCTCCCCCTCTTTTGTTTCATGCTTTTTTTTTTTCAGCTTAGTTACTTTAGCGTCGAATTTATCTGGAAGCAGGATAAATTCCGACATTATTATTCTGAATTGAATGCAAAAAAATAGTTATTTAGACAGAGAAACCCTAACTCTAACCCTAATCCTAACATGCAGCAAATAGTAGTTTATTGACATTTCTGTGAAAATAGTGTCCATTGTATTTTAAATATAGAATTAACTCAAATGAGATAAATTAATAAGTTCTGATAAATACTTGGAACGTAATATTGTGCTACATAGTTCAATACAAATAGTAAAATCACATTTTAAGAGATAATCTTTAATTCATTCCATCACTTCAGCACCTCTATGCAGACAATGTTCTTTTTTTTTCCTATTCCTTTCAAATGTTCCCTTTTTTTCACACAATGTTTCCCTGCCTTTTTTCTTTGGTAAAAAACCACAGTATTTCGAAATTACTGTGATTTCCTTTCTCACGCTACACAAAAAATGATCACATATGATTATAATGATATTTGAAAACAAGGCTTTTATCAAAGCGAGGTCATGTTTGCCAGATTTAATTTTTAAAAGCTAAATTTTGTGACTTCTGACCTTTTTTTTTTTAAAGGAGTTTGACCTTCAAAAATTATATTTGACCTTTTTAAAAGCATAACTTACGGACTAACTAAGGAAGGAACAAACAGAATATTATATACTGTGATAGACATAGAGGGGACCTACCTTAGAAACGGGCGAGAATCTGTCCCGGCAGCAGCAGGCTGAAAGACAGAAAAAGAAAAAAAAAGAGGCCCAAGATGGCGGCTGTTGTCTTTTAAAGCCTCCGGTCACGCGTAGATCTCGAGCAGTCTCGTGTGGTATATGCAAATTGGGTGTGGCTGAAACATTATAAAAGGCGAGTCGCTGGGAGGAGTGGGAGAAGCGTTTAAGACATGCGAATAGAGAATGTCGACGTGTATCTCGTGTTGTGAACAACGAACTCTACTCGACTCAACTTGTGACTAGCGAACCTCTGTTTGACGTTTTAACTAAAAAGTGTTGTTGCTTTGCATTAGACATAGACTTCTGACACAGTTTTCTTTTGTGTACCTTGCTGAACAACTTCCTATCCATTGTCTTTCCACCAACCCCATTTCCTATACTTTTATTCACCTGATAAACCTATTTCCTCTTGCCTTTTGTCATACTTTTTTTTCTTTCTTCACCACTTTCCAACCCTTGGGGGAAGTGCACTGTAAAACCCGAATTTTTGTAAATGTCTGCTCGGGCTTGATCAGAAACTTATGCAAACTGCTAGAATATACCAATGGCTGCCCAAGTTGATCAGCCAATAAGTCAAGAATTGGAAGAAAAAAAATTTAGTTTTTAATTTTAATCAGTTATAATGAAGCATACAACAATGAATTTAACCAGCCTAGATAAAATGTTACAGATACTGGAGCAAGTCCTAAAATATTGTCAAGAAAACAAATTAATACCATTAGAATTGAGGTGCAGAGCATGTCAGAAAGTGCAGCATAAAAAAACAAACTTCTGTTAGCAATAGTTCCGATTGAAGGTGTACAAACCCTAACTAAAGAAAAGAAACCTCGACTCAACTTGTGACTAGCGAACCTCTGTTTGACGTTTTAGCCAAAAAGTTTTGTTGCTTTGTATTAGACAAAGACTTCTGATACATATACGATGTATATCCACCTGTAAATTCACTCTTGTCCATTCGTCCATTCGTCTGTCTGCACTTTAAAATGATATGAGTAAAAAAGTAACAGAACGGATTTTCCGGGAAAACTCTGGCCCCTCCCCTCCCAACGTGCCTTTCGAGTTAAAATTCACACTTTTGGGCTTATTAAAAAAAAATTGATGCCTTGGATTTTTATAAAACTTTCTGAAAAGTTGTAACTAACTAATTTCTATATAATTTTGTTTGTCTATGCTTTGTAATAACTCTTGGGTGTGCCCCAAGGGCTCTTTTAGGGCTAATAAAAACAATCCATTTTGGGGACTATTTTACCATATTTGTCCAAAATTTTCTGTGTATGTCTCTTTAGCTGTTGTGCATGGTGCTGAACTCAAATTTGAATGTGTAAAGGCCTTGAAGACTTTTGGGGCTAAATGGGGCGGGGGGGGGGCAAATGATGGACTTAGTCATTTCTTTTTTTGCATGGTGCAGAACTCAAATTTACATATATTAAAACTGCACTGTTTGTTCATTTTCACCAGGATTTGGGGCTAAACGGGGAGGGCAAATGCTGAACTTAGGCATTTTTTATGCCTCATTCACTGTGCACTCACAGGGTCTTTTCAGGTATGGTTCATAATCAGTAAGTTTTCAGAAACTCTAAATTGAAACCTTTATTTTCATTGACAAAAGATGTATAGTCACGAACAATGACAAAAAAATATATTTTTAAATATATACATGGTGATATGTGTGTGTGTGTATAAGTGAACGGAAATTTCAAATATAAAATGAAGAAAAAGCTAAACTTATCAAATTAAATTAATGGTTATTG